>NC_140179.1:56028770-56080481 GCF_963971535.1 Notolepis coatsorum | reverse complement strand
AGACCTTATCAAATTAGAAAGTACCCCGCATGCACCCCTACACTCCCCGGCTTTTAGCCCCTGCCCCCCTAATTGTCTGTGCACGCCCCTGCTTTTATTTTTATTTATATAGCCTTTGTGGATTTAAGGGAACACGGCAACATTATGGGAATCATATACAGTATTCGCTCCAGAGAGAGACACAAGAAAACAGATACCAGTTTCCTCGCTGTGCGTTCAGTAGAAAGCTATCTGGCTGCACATTAGCCTAGCTTAGCACAATGAATAGAAGTGGGCAGTACTGGTAAGCCTAGGCAATTATGCCCCACAGCCGTAAAAAAATTTGAATCCCTACCCACCTTCAAAACCGCTCTCACGGGAGGCTGCAATTCGAAACTGGCCCCCGTAATTGTACAAACCCCCCCTCCCACCCACCCCCTCCTAATGTACAGTTTCCTCCCCCTCGTATGTATATATTATCTGTTAGGATCTCTGTTTAACAGTACTGTATATTTGCATATCTTGTATCTCACAAATGTAACAGTACTGTATACCTGTATGTCATGTATTGTCATAAATGTCATGATATATATCTGTATGGCCCCTGTAAATGTACAAACCCCCCCTCCCACCCCCTCCTAATGTACAGTTTGCTCCCCCTCGTATGTATATATTTTCTGTTCGGATTTTCTGTTAGGATAACAGTACTGTATATTTGCATATCTTGTATGTCACACATCTAACAGTACTGTATACCTGTATGTCATGTATGTCAGAAATATCAAGATATATATCTGTATGTTGCGTATGTCATTAATGTCATTTTTTATTGAAAATGGGGGACCCTGATGTAAACAAGACGAAAGTCTTTCTCTGGTCTGCATCCCCTTAACAATTATATGTATTGAGCCGTACTGTATTGTACCCATTCTGCATTCTGTTTATAAAGTTTTCAATCAATCAATCAATCACCTCTCCCGAAGTTTAAGCTAGGCTAACCGGTACCGTTTACTTCCATTCATTATGCTAAGCTATGCTAGCTTACAGCCGGATAGCTTTCTACTGAACGCACAGAGAGGAAACTGGTATCTATCTTCTTGTCTCTCTCTGGAGAAGATGGTAAGCTAATTTCCCATAATATTGCCATGTTCCTTTAAGAGAGACCCCGACATTCCCCTTCGGGGCAGGGAAAGCCTTATGAAATCAAGTGTATTCAGTTCACAAAGGAGACATGTTGAGGAAATTTAAGTCCCGGGTTTGGGCAGGGACTCTGGAGGCCTGACCCCGCTACATGGGGCTCCACTGTTGCTCGGAGAAGCGAGTACCGTCCTTTGCCCCGCTAATTGAATTAACTTCATTAACTGAACGTGGGGGAAACTTGCACTTGGAATAGCAAACTCTCTCACAGCTTTGGAACTGGGACGCTACGAGCGGGGGACTGGAGTGTGGGAACTGTAACCGTGTGTACGGAGCATTATAGACACGATACAACCAATAACCAGGAAGTTAACAAAAGCACTTATGTACGTGTAAACAAATACAATCCTAGAGCCAGAGATAACATACTAAGAAAAGCAATATATCAGTGATGAGTTATTCAAAATATGTATACGGTGTAACTCTTGAATAAATTAAACTTCAAAAATACATATATTTTTATCTTTTCATACTTTCATACGCGTAGAATATGGCATAAAATCGCTTGATTAAAAAGGGCTTTTAGCAAAAGCCCCCAGATACAATGTAATTTCCATATACACAGAATCATTGCATATACTGGGATGTATATTCTGCCTCACAACACTGAACTGAAAAAAATAAAAACACCACACTCTGATGAGTGCAGGGAGACCGGAAGTCATCTCCAGCAGCGAAAAAATTTTCCCTCCAGAATTAACCGGCTCCTCATATTTGTCCGATATTGGATTCGAGGCAGCTCAGACGAACAGTGACCACATTGCATATCTGGTTCTGCTGGCGGGGGCAGATTAACGCCTCTCGCCTCCCTCTCTCGCAGACAGTATTGCTTAGGCCCGACCCGCGGCTATCACAGAGCCAGCAGCCCTCAGTTTCACTGAGCAAAACATTAGGCACGTTTCAGTCGTCCCAACCAAATATCCGTCCCGTCATCTGGTAGAACTTCATGTTGAAGGGCCGGTAGAAGTCTCTGAGCCTCTGCACCACCTCAGGGTCTATATTGGGGTGGATCCTCCCTTTGGTTTTGCCCAGGCAGTGGGGCTTGCTGCTGCCCTCGGCCTTCTTGAGGCAGGGGAAGCCCTTGGTCTGGTTGAAGTAAAAATGTTTGTCCGTGATGATCCTCTTGAGGCCCAGGAAGTCCTGCACACGGCCCAGCTCTCCGGCCGGGTCGCTGATCAGCCGCTCGCCGCTGACGAACAGGATCTGCCCGATGGGGAAATACTGCAGCCAGTTGTCCAGGTGCTTGGCGTAGATGCCGATCTGGATGGCGCTCCACGACGTGTCGATGAGCCCCGTGGTCCTGTTTTTGAAGGTCAGGCTCTCGAAGGACGGAATGTCCGGCTTCTTGGACAGCGTCTGCGTGTAGTCGGAGATGGCCCTGGTCACCGGGTCTCTCACCACCACGATCAGCCGGGTGTCGCGGGACATGGCGGAGATCCGGGCTGGAGCCTCTCTGGTCACAAAGTAGCTGGGTGTCTTCTCCATGGTGATCTGGCCCTCCAGGGTCTTGGGCATCAGCTCCCTGAGAGGAGGAGAGAGAGGAGAGGAGGAGGTTAGGAGAGAGAGGAGAGTGAGCAGTCCACTCCTTTGGCATTTTCTTTTATCAAGACAGTAGGAAGGCTGAGAGGGAGACAGAGTAGGGGAGACACATGAGAGAAGGTTCTTTATTGAGACAGTAGGAAGGCTGAGAGGGAGACAGAGTAGAGGAGACACAGGAGAGAAGGTTCTTTATTGAGACAGTAGGAAGGCTGAGAGGGAGACAGAGTAGAGACACAGGAGAGAATGTTATTTATTGAGAGAGTAGGACATCTGAGAGGGAGACCGAGTAGAAGGTGGTTAGGAGGAGGCAGTCGAGTATAGGTAGTTGAGGAGGCGGTATCATGCTGAGGAAGAGGTAGTATATATTCAGACCGGTAAATCTGGGTACTTTGACTTTTTTCACGGCCAGGCCTACTTTTGGGGGAAACACAAACACTGTTCCTGTATGACCGTCATTGAATTTTGGCCTGTAGAAAGAACACTTACAGTACATTCTTTGAAATCTTTGTTTTGTTAGTGCATCATGTTAAAGTCAAGCAATTACTTTCCAACACTGGCCGTCATTGAGCGTCCGTGACATTGTGAAAAGTTACATTTGATCCATTTTCAGGCAAGCTCCTTCAGTCTTCACTATGATATTTTCCCCATTATGCTGCAGGATATTTCCTCATTTCCCTACCTGGACATTTAATATTACCAAGAGGTAATGACCATTTCTGGGCCTTGGTAGTCTTTGGCGTGATTTACATCCCTGTGTTTTGTCCTAAGGTTGTAGTTCATGAACAAACGCCACCCAATCCCTGTTCATTCCTTGAGTTCATTCCTTGAGAGAGAAAGAACATAGAAACAAGAGGACGAAATATTTGTTTGCCTTCCACTCGAATCGGTCAACCATTAATACAATAAACAAGTCTTGCGAGATGCAAATCTGTCTTCGGCATCGTAAAAAAAACGTTAATTCCAATCAATCAACGCTAATATTCGCAAGAGTTTATTTTAGAGAGGTCATATTTATTTAGTCTTTTATCAGGCGTCTGTATCTCCAAGCTCAATTAACCGCCAAGAGGGCATGACCAAATGTTGAGTTAGCGTCTTAGAGTGGCACCCACCACCACCACAGCTATTTTTAGGCACTTGTAAGGGAGCACCTCCATGTTCACTCACCCACTATGCTCACAGCTATTTGTAGGTGCCTTGTAAGGGCACCGCGTTCACTCACTTTACATCCTCGCTCACACAGTTGGCCAATCTGCAAACGGCAGATTAATCACCCGCATTTAGTCCGCAACCATTCTGAGAACTCATTATGTTCTTCTCCCTGTGGCCCACAGGACATGTTGGACGGTATTTGTGAACACGCAACCCTCTCTCCTAGTTAGCTAGATTCAGGGGGTGTAAAAAGTACCCAGAAATTATACTTAAGTGAAAGTATGGGTACCGTCTCAAAATCGTACTCAAGTAAAAGTCAGAGTATCTGGCTAGAAACACACTTGAGTAAAAGTCAAAAAGTTTCTACATTTAAATGTAAAGTAAAAACTTTTTTTTATTCCGGTGCAATAAAATGTTCCGTTTCGTCCTCTTCATCACTCGTTTGTGGCCATCTTCTTTAGCTTGTCACTCTGACGGTCTATTCTTCTGATAGCAGGTGTTTAATCAAAGATCCCCGCTTTCTAGTCTTGCACAAGGACCAATCAGCATGGGTATGGGCGGGTTCATTTTCCATTGATGGGGATTTGATTGGCTGTTTTTAAATAACGTGCGGCCGCAGGATTAATAACGTTAACGTTAGTTCGGCCAGAGAAACAAATATACTAATTAAAATGGTTGGATCTACGAGATTTGTACTTTGTACATTGTAGGTCTGCATTTTAAATGTAAGGAGTAAAAAGTTATGTTTTTTTTCTCTGAAATGTAATTTAGTATCATTATTATTAGTATTACTACCAGCACCTCCATGTCCCCCTGCCCCTCCCCTCTGGTAGATACAGATCACCCATGTGCAGAAGGTCCCGCTTCAGCAAAAATCGCAGCCATACCAACACTAAAATAAGCATACTCCCCCTATACCTCAGAAGTAACTAGTAACTGTAACTAGTTACTTTTTAAAAGTAACTTGCCCAACACTGGTGGTGATCTATCAACCCCCGCCTGGTGGTCTGTGCATAGGGTGACCAAACGTCCCGATTTGTGCGGCACAGTCCCGCAATTTAGCCCTCTGTCCCGCATGCCGCAACAGAAGAAAAATGTCCCGCATTTCAATAAGTGTCCCACATTTCAATAAACAATTTAAAATATATGAATCATTATTGTTTTTGTCCTCTCATTAATCCCCAACCATGCACTAATGCACCGCAAGTACTGTACGTTACATCATAGCCTATAGTCTAACCAGCGAGAGCGTATATACTATACATAGCACCTGGCGCAAGCTGTTTATGTTATGTATAGGCCTACCACTGTCATTCTATTTCATCGCATCTGATGCGTCTAATCACAGGACGACCAAACTCTTCCCACTCGCCGTGCGCTATTGGACTCCAGAGCTGGGACTACAATACAATGAAACGGCAGACGCAATCCACAGCCAGATCACGAGCAGGCTTCATCAAAATGGTCTGGGCTTAGACCGCATATCTGCATATGTGGCGGATAATGCTAGTGTTAACTATGGAAAACACAAATTTGTGTACAAAAAGCTTCACAACGACCACAACAGCATTGTGAAGGCAAACTGTCTTGCCCACATCATTCACAACTGCGCGCATCGTGCTGGCGGCAGGCTGAATGTCGACATTGAGGTAACTTAAGAGTGAAATTGAAGTCAAAGCGAATTTCTCTCTAACATGTCAAGATTTTTTATAAATATGCTCTTGGTCAGAAGGCTCTACTTGAAGCTGCATGGTCGAGTAATAATATAGATTCCTCAAGCACTAACTACCTGTGCGTGCACTATGGTGCTCTCCATGGTGCTGAAAACTTGGAGGCGCATTTGTGTTTGGAGGCACAATGCGAAGGCACATTTCTAGTGTTACAGCCATTTGCTTAGCCTACTGTTCCCCATAGGCAATTTTTTTAATAGTTGTTTCCTATTATTCACTGCTGTTTTAATTTGTTTATGTATATTTCACTTATGCAGGATAACACTCTTTGTAGGCCTACTCATGCTACTCATGTTATTATATGCATCCTGTATATACCTGTGATATATTTACATTTAACATGTTAATTAAAGTAAAAAATAAATCAAATGTATATATGATAAGAAAGTATTAAAAGTATTATCATTTTAATAATTGTACAATTTTGTCAGATTATCATTGAATGAAGAATGTTAACTTTGTAGTGTTCTGGACCGGTTTAGAATCAAGGAAGCCAGTGTAGACAATGTATGCACTTCAGTATCACATTACAAGAGAGATCACAGGTTACATCTTAACTATAGCCATAGGACTCTGGAACCTCTAGGAGTCAGTACCATCGCTGTCGGTAGGTTATTTAACAGCATGTTGGATTGCATGGTATGGTCTTCTATATAATTATGAGTATAATAAGCAATTAAGATGCAACAATATTGTGTTTAATACATTAAATGCTTATATTTTGATAAAAATTATGAATACATTATGTAAACATGATTCTTGCATACGTATTCATTACAGTCCCGCAATTTCAACAAATGTCCCGCAAAATCGACATGCTGTCCTGCATTTGGATCATACGGATTTGGTCACCCTATCTGTGCAACATCAATATGTTTCCTCCGTTTCTGTCTCCCATGTACTACTGTAATACCGTACGTCTTATTTACAGTGTTACTGTACATGTGCACTGACCGTGGCCAGACAGCCTCCTCTCTCCGAGGATAACAAACTACCATCTATCTCCATTTCCAAAAGTCACCTCTGTAGCCCCTGACGGACACTCTGACGGCGAGCGGGGTTCCTTAACCCTTTCACTGCCACACTACCAAACGGTTAACCCTTTCACTGTGACAATACAGAAGGTTAACCCTTTCACTGCCACATGACAAATGGTTAACCTTTTCACTACCACACTACAGAAGGTTAACCCTTTCACTGTCACACTACCAAACGTTTAACCCTTTCACTGTGACAATACAGAAGGTTAACCCTTTCACTGCCACACGACAAAGGGTTAACCCTTTCACTGTGACAATACAGAAGGTTAACCCTTTCACTGCCACACTACCAAACGTTAACCCTTTCACTGTGACAATACAGACGGTTAACCCTTTCACTGCCACACTACAGAAGGTTAACCCGTTCACTGCCACACTACCAAACGGTTAACCCTTTAACTCTGACAATACAGAAGGTTAACCCTTTCACTGGCACACGACAAATGGTTAACCCTTTTCACTACCACGCTACAGAAGGTTAACCATTTCACTGCCACACTACCAAACAGTTAACCCTTTCACTGTGACACTACAGACGGTTAACCCTTTCACTGCCACACTACAGAAGGTTAACCCGTTCACTGCCACACTACCAAATGGTTAACCCTTTCACTGTGACAATACAGAAGGTTAACCCTTTCACTGCCACACAACAAAGGGATAACCCTTTCACTACCACACTACAGAAGGTTAACCCTTTACTATCACACTACAGACGGTTTGAAAGGGTTATGGTACCCAGAGGGTTTCCCCCCGAGACCATTTGAGAGCAGGGATCCATCACACTCATAACACGGAGGAAAGAGCATCAGTTCCCGTCCATCCTGCTATCAGGACAGCGAGTTATGAAATATTGATACCGGGGGGCAACCGTAGTAACTAAGTATTTTTACTCAAGTACTGTACTTAAGTAAATTTTCGAGCTACTTCTACTTTATGTGAGTATTTTCATTTTAGGGAACTTTATACTTTTTACTCCACTACATTTCAAGGAAAATATTGTACTTTTTTACTCCACTACATTTATCTGAACCCATCGGTTAAAAGTTACTTTGAAAAAAAGGGTTTTGCATAGAAAACACAATATACAAAATTTTATAATGTATGAAGATTATTTACTTTCACATTTTAAGCCTGTCAACATCAAGAGGACGTAATCAGAGCAGAATAACAGAACCACATACCAAGTAGAATTTGAATGGAGGAGTTTTACCAGAGTACTCAATTATCTGAGTATTTCTACTTTTACCTAAAGGAACTGTGTACTTCTTGTAAATGAACGCCCTTCACAGCATCTTTCGTTTTTCCCTGTCGATGGCGGCGGGACAACGATGAAAACATTTGTTTCGAAGCCTCGTCACGGAAATATATATACCAGAATAATATGCATGGATAATATTTCCCGGAACGGATAAACTGTGTTTACGGTTTAATATTGCATATATTTGAAAGTTGACTTTGAAAAATAGGGTGTTTGCCGGCGCTATAAACAGTTCCAACCGAGGACTGCGGGGAGATGCTGGCACGGTACCAGGTAGGCACGGTAACCGGTTGTAAAGTGTTTTTTTTTTTTATTCAAGGAAATTGAAACCCGGTGATGAAAGAACGGCCATCAATTTAGCCTCAAATATTAACATTTTGGACGTCGATTTAATTTGGCAATAAAAAAAGAAGAGAAAGAAGTACCCAAATCCTCGGGTTCTTAAAAGCGGAAATACCCTGACAGAATAGGACTCTGGGGGAAATGTTGTCCGTTTAAGTTCCTAACTCAAGTAAAAGTATTCAACATAAATTTACTTTTTACTACTAAATGTAGTAAAAAAAAGCACTTGTTCCATTCCCATCCTTGTATTTTGGTACAAATAGGAATTCTGTCTTTGATACATGCACCTCTATACTCTAAGGGTTGCTGGTCCAGATGAGACCCCCGATGGATTCCTCTTGTCTGGCTCCCAAGTTACAAATATGAATTGATGGCACTTCAAGGCCATTTTGAAATGTTCCAGAGGGAAAAAAAACTTCACATTTGTACTTGAAGACAATAATTGGATAGAAAGGCTTAGTTACTTTCCACCTGTGAACATTTTCTCACCTTGTGCTGTGGGCCTCTCGCTCTTTCTCCCTCTCCCCATCTCTCCCTCTGCTCTCTCCCTCTGCTCTCTCTCTCCCCTCTCTCTCCCTTTCCCCACCTCTTTCTCTCTACTATCTCTCTCGCCCCATCTCTCTCTGCTCTCTCTGCTTTATCTCCCTCTCTCTTTTTCCCTCCCTCTCTCTCTGCTCTCTCTCTCCCTTTCCCCACCTGTCTCTCTCTACTATCTGTCTCTCGCCCCATCTCTCTCTGCTTTATCTCCCTCTCTCTCCCTTTCCCTCTCTCTGCTCTCTCTGCCCCCCCCCTCTCTCTCTACTATCTCTCTCGCCCCATCTCTCTCTGCTCTCTCTGCTTTATCTCCCTCTCTCTCCCTTTCCCTCCCTCTATCTCTCTGCTCTCTCTCTCCCTTTCCCCACCTGTCTCTCTACTGTCTGTCTCTCGCCTCATCTCTCTCTGCTCTGCTTTAATCTCCCTCTCTCTCCCTTTCCCTCTGCTCTCTCTGCCCCCTCTCTCTCTACTATCTCTCTCACCCCATCTCTCTCTCTCTCTTCGCTCTCTCTGCTTTATCTCTCTCTTTCTCTCTCTGCCCCCGCCCTCTCTCTCCCTCCCTGCTCTCTCTCTCTCTCTCTCTCTCTCTCTCTCTCTCTCTCTCTCTCTCTCCCTCTCTCTCTCTCTCTCTCTCTCTCTCTCTCTCTCTCTCTCTCTCTCTCTCTCTCTCTCCCTGCTCTCTCTCTGCCCCCCCTCTCTCTCTCTGCCCCCCCCCTCTCTCTCTCAGGACAGTGACCTGAACCAAAGCGTATGAAAGCAGCCCATGAATCATTAACGCTCCTCCTCTCTCTACCATTTAGAGCATCTGTAGAATACAGCTTTAAAATTCACCAAAGTACGGAATGCAACCCTCAATTATTTATCCCCTCCCTCGCCCCGGTGCTGCTCAGAGCAGAGGAGCGGTGCTGACAAAGCTTCCCGTGCTGCTCCCTGGGTAGAGAGACACCGCCGAGAGGGCGGTCCAGACCAGAGAGAGAGAGAGAGAGAGAGAGAGAGAGAGAGAGAGAGAGAGAGAGCGAGAGAGAGTCAGAGAGAGAGAGACAGAAAGGGAGAGAGAGAGACAGAAAGAGAGAGAGAGACAGAAACGGGGAGAGAGAGAGACAGAAAGAGAGAGAGACAGAAAGGGAGAGAGAGAGAGAGAGAGACATAAAGAGAGAAAGAGAGAGAGAGACAGAAAGAGAGAGAGAGAGAGAGAGAGAGAGAGAGAGAGAGAGAGAGAGAGAGAGAGAGAGAGAGAGAGAGAGAGAGAGAGAGAGAGAGAGAGAGGGCCTTAACAAGGCGGACACCGTCAAATGAACCACTCGAGTCGTCCCGCTGCCGAACTTTTCCTGACGTGACAACAGAGTTTTTCTGCCCCGCAAACATAGTGGTAAACAAGCGCGCTCCGTTTAACTTACACAGATCTAAATAAGACGAGACTGGGCGCCCCGCCGAGGGAACAGCGCCGCAGAAAGACACCAGCTGTCATGCTGAATCTAATGGCTGGTTTCACTGATGGCCTTTAGCTAGCAGCTATGTAGCACTTTCCCCGCTCAATGCGCCAGGATTCTCTCCCCAGCATTTTACACAAACACAGAGACAAGAGCCAAATAATGAATGTATCATGAAAAGGACAAGACAACAACCAAAAAGCATTTATCTCAAATGGTTATTTTCTTTCTCTATGAATTAGATATGGACCTAAACATGTCTGAGAGCATCTACGCATGTGAATGCAGAGTATCTCCCTCAGGTTCCTCAGTTAATGTCAGCGGACGCAACCAGGTCGCTGAACATGAGTGGATCCTGAACCTTGGCAACCATCGGTCACAAGGTCAGCACAAGGGGCGACAAACGCACAGGGAGCGGTCGATGTAGACAGCGTAAGGCAGCTACACAAACAGGAGGCAGCAACACAGACGGGAAGCTGTCCATGTAGACGCCGTAAGGCAACGACACAGACAGACACAGGAAGCGGTCGATGTAGACAGCTACACAGACAAACACAGGGAGCGGTCGATATAATAATAATAATAATAATAATAATAATAATAATAATAATAATAATAATAATAATAATAATAATAATAATAATAATAATAATAATAATAATAATAATAATAATAATAATAATAATAATAATAATAATAATAATAATAATAATAATAATAATAATAATAATAATAATAATAATAATAATAATAATAATAATAATAATAATAATAATAAATGTATTTATATAGCACCTTATATAGGCATAAACTGAACATAGGCATAACATTTGCATCCAGTTGACAGAATAAAAGCGTGCAGACCATAAGAATAGGTATAAAGAGACAATAAAAGTAGTGCAATGTAGAAAGTGCAGACATAAGAATAGGTATAAAATAAGTGTTGCTTGAAAGCATGTGACCCCCCTAACCCTAACGCTAACCCCCCCGGAACAGCGACACATGTAAGCCACAGCGACACAGGTGCATCTGTGATGCGTTTGTCGGCCCACAGTGACCTTTACTCGACCCCGGGCCTCTCCGTGTCGGTGGCCTCTCTCTCCTACAGCTGTGTGCGGGGGAGGGGAGAGGGCATTAGATCTGCCCCAGCGCCTGCAGTCTGCACTCAGAGCTCAGACCTACAGTAGCCCCCCGCCCTGGGGGGTCGGCCTGGGGGGTCGGTCGGTGATGATCCTTGGGATGTCGTTCAGTGTTCCCCCGGCCTGCTAAGCTGACGTACATTATAAGCTATTTCCGCCCCGATCTCGCTTAAAATATGTAAATAAAGTCGTTGACCACAGGAAACGTATAGTCAAGCCATAGGTAATATATAAAAATGTATAATGTGTCCGTATTACAAATAAGTACATATATTCCATATTCTAAAAATCTAAACTTTTAACGTTGAATGAACCCGAGCACTCGCATAGGAGGCAAGTGTCTTTACCTCAAGACTACCAAGACACTTTTCTGATAGCCTCGCCCAAACCCTAACCACACTGTTACCTTAAACTAATCATAACCTTAACCCTAACCCTAACCACACTGTTACCTTAAACTAATCATAACCTTAACCCTAACCCTAACCACACTGTTACCTTAAACTAATCATAACCTTAACCCTAACCCTAACCACACTGTTACCTTAAACGAATCATAACCTTAACCCTAACCCTAACCACACTGTTACCTTAAACTAATCATAACCTTAACCCTAACCCCAACCTTAACCCTAACTTTCTACCTTACTGTTAACCCCTTAAGCCTGACAGGCCCGGTATCAGGCCGAGATTTATTCCACGTCATAAATAGATCAATCAAATAGATCAATTTAGTACCACCTAGTGGTACTAAATCCAGATTTAACTCTGCCATTGGAAAGAGGAGATTTGGCCCGGTCCATAGATGTATGACTTGGCCATAATAAGGTAATTTATAGGCCTGATATTCTATATTCATATTTCAAATAGCATGTGTCCGGAAGTACTGTATCTACAAAAAACCCTGTAAATCTTCTGTCCTTTATTAATTTGATTATATTTTTTGTACACTTGATCATAATAATTTATATTCTCCTTTGGTTCATTACATTTTACACAAGCATAGTAACAGACACAATATTCCTGACACTGGAAATACATCCCCTGAGGTCCATAGATGTCCCTAGATACCAAGAACATGCAAATGGACCTTGTAGAAGTGGAGCAATCTTCCATTTACTTGGTTATGTACTTTTTGGCACATTTTCTGAAAAGGGCTTAAGAGTTTAAATGTTAAAACAAACTCTCATAGTATTGCTGTGTTTGTATCAGGGAGGATGGGTGGCTGAGAGCACTCACCCGCGACCACAATCATTGTTGGTTTGACTCCCAGTCATTGTAATGGCAAATTTAATCGCAATCGCAATATCTGTCAGAAAAATCGCAATTAGATTATTTCCCAAAATCGTGCAGCCCTACAATCACAGTTATTTGTTTTGGACTTTTGCCGATACAAAACATAAATACATTACTTATACAATATGTAAATATATTACTTGCGGCTGTAACATAATGTACATTATATGTACCTTTTTCCCCTGTGGTCAGAATTTTAAAAAAGTTAAAGAAACAGAGTTTTAAAGTGGCTCAGGAGGTAGAGCAGTCGTCTGGTAATCGGAAGGTTCCCGGTTCGATTCCCGCTCCTCCCAGGCAGCATGTCGAAGTGTCCTTGAGCAAGAGACTTAAACCCTAATTGCTCCCGATGAGAAGGTCATCAATTAGGGGTTAAGTGTCTTGCTCAAGGACACTTCGACACGCTGCCTGGGAGGAGCGGGAAAACAATGTTGTTTCCGAAGGTGAGAATGCCATCGCTTGCCGGTCCCAAAGACAATAATATAAGTCTCCTGGTGCACAGGTGCAAACACATAGGTCAAACTGAGAACCATCTGTGAACGCATATAGGAGACATAACCTGACATGTCAACGAAGAACAAACAGGACAAATTATTGATAAGGAGTAGGAGCTCCAGGACACCGACAGGAAGTGGATCCGGCTTGTCTTCCTGTTTATCGACCGCACGCTGTGATCACAGAGCCGCCGCCCCCTGCTGGCCATCGAACCGGAAGGAAAACGCCTCCAAACCCCTCTACGATGCAAAAGAGGACATCATGCGCTTAATGAAAAAGTCATGAGTCGGTTCTAAAAAGTAAGCATGTATATTTGATAACCTGCATCCCGCGCCTGTTGTGTTTCTGCTAACATGCACTCACGGCGTCGGCGGTGCTGCCGAGGTGGATGGAGGATGGGGGGGCGGACGGAGGCTCTCGGGGGGCGCTAAGTGGGTCGGGTTGGGGGGGGGGGGGGGGGGGAGGGGGGGGGGGAGGGGTGGGGGGCGGGGTGCAAAGTGCAAGACGGCCAGGTTTGGAAGGTCACGGTGTGTGGAAGTCATTGAGGCGTCATGTATATCCAGGTTGATGTAACTTTTATAGTTATTGGAAGCATGGTTTCAGGTCTCTCCGAGGGGTTCTCTCGTGTGAAATGGACACCGCCGGGGGCCGCGGCCTCGTTCTGCAGCCAAGCGGAGACTTCCAGATGTCTGGCACCGGCCAACAGTGGCCATATATTACATCATATATTTAACTTTTCTCATTTGTGTACCTGCTTAGGTTGATTTTATGTGTGTGTGTATAGGGGCGACGGTGGCTCAGGAGGTAGAGCAGTCGTCTGGTAATCCAGAGGTTCCCGGTTCGATTCCCACTCCTCCCGGGCAGTGTGTCGAAGTGTCCTTGAGCAAGACACTTAACCCCTAATTGCTCCCGATGTGCAGGTTGGCACCTTGCATGGTTGCCTCCGCCATCGGTGTGTGAATGTGGTGAGTGAATGGGTAAAATGTGAGGAACAAATTGTAAAGCGCTTTGGATAAAATGCAGCCATTTGCTATTTGTATAATAACAATAATAATTCATTACATTTATATAGCGCTTTTCTAGACACTCAAAGCGCTCTCCACAATGTAGGGTGGAAATTGCCTCCTTCACCACCACTGGTAGCACCCAACCTTGGGCTACGCAGCCTCAATGGCTGCCATACACTGACACCAGGCACACATCACACTACACAATGGCTGAACAGCTCAGGAGACAGGGATGGATATCAGCCAATTAAGGGGAAGGGATGATTAGGTGGCCTTGAAGGGGATAAGAGAGGGCTCGGGGGGGGGGGGGGGGTATGTGGATGAACAGGGAAGAAGAAACCGTTGTTTATGACCGCGTGGACGAATAACCCCGATGCTGTGTTTTTTACGAGCGAGTGCGTAAGCTAAGCGACACGCCGCGGGCACACACAGCGTACTCAGAGATTGTCTCCACCTCATATGGTCCTAACTAAGCGGCCGCTAGCTGCCAAGTCTCATTGGGGGCAACTCTATTCCCCTCTTTTAAACACAAAAATTCCAAGCCGCGCGGTAACGGCATAAAACGTGACTCAATGAGTCCTTTGTACACTTGTCTATAAAAAAGACCACTTCAGAATAAGAGGGCCTGACGCATCACTGCTTTCATTTCCCTCTCGCAAAGAACCACCTCGTAATACTCTCTCTCTCTCATATATACACACAAATGGTGACTCACGTCTGCCCCTCCACTGCGAACGTGCAGAGAAAATGTTCGCCATAAATCGGTTGCATGTGGCCGTTTGACAGTATATGAACTCCGGTGTATGGACCTGGTCCTGGGGTTTTCAAGGGGAAAGCTGGAAGATGGCCGATCAATATTATAGGAAAAGCAACCCCTGGCTGACGACCAGGGCGTCCATCTGGTATCATAAAAGAAAAAAATACTAAATCATTTTGCTGGCTTGAATGGGTTAACGCAGGTATGCTTTCCATGGAGGATTGTTATGAAGACAGTCATTCATTGCGTTGATTATTCAAAGAAAATGTACGACCTAAGAAGTACAGGGTTGGAAATATCTGCAACTATTAAGCCCAAATTACAGTAGTCTATCATATTAACAGTCGATTGAAAAAAAAGGCTTGACTTAAAACCACGTGGGAGAAAGATGTTGGGAGAGAGATTAAAGAGGAACTATGGAATTAGACTGAATCTTTCGGCTATACTTCAGCCTGTTAAATCCGATCGCTACTCGTAAATTATATAAAGGATCAAATGAAGAGATCACAATATTTGCTTGGTGTAATAAAGAAGTTGGAACAATGGTACATAATGCTTTATAGCTGTGAGAAATAAAAATGTTACGAAAATAATATTGTTTGTAAATAACTTATTTAATGTGTCACTAACAAAGAATCCTGCATTATGTATGCTAGAAATTTTACCTGACAATTTACAACAATGTCAAGAATTATGGCGTCGCCTAGCTACACTTTGAGGTTGCAGTGGATAGAGCTCATGTCTAAGACCACTAGCTACTCTATGAGCGGGTAATATGATCAGAGATCTTAGAGATGTTAAAAACAGGTCATTATCTACGCCAGCCAAATACATTTCTGTGAATTGTGATGGTTATAGATTGAGACTTATAGGTCTGTGGAGCTGGTCAGGTATAGTTTCTTTGTGGTTGGACCACTAATGGGGGGGAAATGGTGACTGAATTCATGATGGGTTGTTTGGGCTTCTGTGTGGATGTAATACAACTTGTTTTACTGGTGAATGAATGAATGAATTGGTGAACGGTCCGGGTGTATTCGGGCCGTTTGTGTTTTCCTTCGGTCATGACGTGCTTTATCAGGGGGTGGTGTGTGCTTGGATGGGGATGTGGTGGGGATTGATGTGTGGGGTGTTTGGGGGACTGGCTGTTCCTGGGGGGGGGGTTCACATGCTTTCGAGCAACACTGTACTTATTGTACTTATTTTATGCCTATTCTTCTGTCTGCACTTTCTACACTGCACTACTTTTAATGTCTTTTATACCTATTCTTATGTCTGCACTTTATGCATTGCTTTTATTCTGTCAACTGTATGCTAATTGTATGCCTATGTGTAACGGTTGTCATATTGTCACCTTAAACTTCGATGCCCCGAAGGAGTTTCGAACCTGTGGTCTCCCACACCGTGGGCAACAGCACAGACCGCTATACCAAGAAGTGAAATCACTGCTTTGTAACGTGTCTATGTGTCTTTTGAGGATGAGAGTGAGTTTAACCCATAGTACCGCTACTCACCCCAGTCACTTCACAACATCTGAAGTCCTTCGTGACTGCGCTTCGTGGTACCATCCGTTACATAAATGTGATGCATTATATTTTGTATTATTATTGTTATTATTATTTATTATTAGTATGTGTGTTATTATTCTTATAATTTTTTGTATTGTTATTATAATTCGTATTATTGTTATTATAATTTGTATTATTATTATGAGTAATTATTATTTTATTTGATAAAATAATAGTTGATTGCGTAGGTTGGTGTAGTATATGAGATTTGTACATTGAAAGGAAAAAACTTAACTAAAATAAATAAATAAACAAAGGACAGTATACGAAATATGACTGAGGGGGGAAGTGGAAACAAAAAGACATCAACTCTATTATCCAGAACCCAACAGGACCAGGCCTTTGGACCGGAGCCAATGCCTGTCAGCGGAACGGAGAGAGAGAGAGAGAGAGAGAGAGAGAGAGAGAGAGAGAGAGAGAGAGAGAGAGAGAGAGAGAGAGAGAGAGAGAGAGAGAGAGAGAGGGGGAGAGAGAGAGAGAGAGGGAGAGAGAGAGGGAGAGAGAGAGAGAGAGAGGGAGAGAGAGGAGAGAGAGAGAGAGAGAGAGAGAGAGAGAGAGAGAGAGAGAGAGAGAGAGAGAGAGAGAGAGAGAGAGAGACACACACAAGTGGGAGGAGTTCTTGTCCACTCCTCTCCCTCTCTTTACACACAAGTCTTTTGATTAATCCTTCCTGTCCCAGCGGGACGCCCTGGCAGGCAGAGACCCTCCCACAGGGCTCCCCGCCGCCAGGGTAACCAGATAATAATCTTGTAATTGGCTCAATATTTTAGCTGTTTCCAGAAGGGAGACCAGGCGGCTGGTGTGGCCCTCGATGGCTTCGGCTCAGCGGACATTTTCCAGGTCAGTGGGGGGGGAGCTAGTGGAGATCAGGAAGAGAGGAGAGAGAGGAGGAGGGAGGGTAGGGCAGGGGGGGGCGAGGGACGAGAGGGGGGTGATTTAGAGCAGTGGTTCTCAAACTATTTCACATCAAGGACCCCCAAATAGACACATACTAGGTCAAGGGCCCTTGTTTTTGTTCCAGGGACCCCCCATCTGAGAATGTATTTGTTGTTAGACATTGCAGATTTCCACACCTGTCTATTCTATAGGTGGGGAGATAACAGTGGAGAGAGCCTATGATCAGAATAGTCGTGTATTCTCTCATTGGGTTCACTTCTATACACTTCTATATTCATTGGGAATATATGTCATGAGTGTAGCTGCAGCCATGTTATCCAAACTTCTTCTGTTTACTTTGTTTTTGTTTTAAAGGTATGGTGAAATGGGCAGCTAGGTGGTGTAGTGGGCAAGGCGCTCACCATCAACGCTGGAGACGCTGGGTTCGAGTCCAGCTCTCGGCGTTGCTATCAGCTTGGCTGGTCGTTCATACTAACACAATTGGCAGTGTTAGGGGTGGGAAAGCTGATGGGTGGGTCGTGGGCGTTGTGGACAGCGACCCCTACAGTTCAATCGGGGCACCTGCACAGCAAGGGTAGGATCTGGAGGGAGGTAGTGTGACCTTCCACACGTTACACTCTCCCGGTGAGAATCTGCGCTGCCAGGCTGGCTGCCGGCTGGCTGCACATGTGTCGGAGGAAAGCATATGACAGTCTCCGGCCTCCCGGACCAACAGTAGGGGGGAGTGCGCAACAACCAGGAACGGGGTTGGGAATTGGTATAACGACTAACAGTGGGATGGGAGAAAAAATCAGAAAAAGGGGTGGGGGGAAAGATAATACAAAAAAAAAAAAATGGTAACATGTTGATGATGACTTATGGGGATCCTAATAAACATAAACATAAACATAAACTTCTAGTGAATTAAATATTAGACTAGAAATTAAACTAGAGAGAGAGGAACCCTCTCAAGGACCCCCCAGAACGTGAAAGGACAGGGAGGACATGTCCCCTGTATGTCATAGTAGTTGTTCCTTTGGTTTCCACCTACAGTACTACTGTATATGTCTCAAAGAATGTGCCTAACACTGTCATGGGAATGATAATCGCGTGGACACCTGATACTCAATCAGTTGAAATGTTCATCATAATTAACCGCCAATGTTATTGTTCATCCAAATGATGTATTTGCTGTGTTGTTAACACATCGGCTTTCCACGTCTTGTGGGGGAAACCAGCACAGATTTCCAGGACAACATTGTCAAAGATTCTATGGCTAAGACTAAGGTGAACATTTGTTTTGTACCAACAAAAATTATGTAGATCTAAAATGGCTATACTATGGGTTGAAGTTCTACGCTCTGTCCTGCTTTACTGTCCTGTGAACCCCTCAACCCAGGAGATTCAAGATTCAAGAGGTTTAATTTGTCACATACATACGAGGGCATACAGTGAAATGCGGGTGGATATGGGGCGATAATGGGTCCCATTGTCTTGTTCCCCTTTTTAAAATAAAGTTTGTAGAGATTTTCCCATTCACTCTTACTCTTGCGTTAGGTTCTTTATATATTCCCTTAATCAATTTAATAAAAGTTTGGTGGAATCCAAAATTCTCACATACTCCAAATATGAAGGGCCATGACACCCGATCAAAGGCTTTTTCAGCATCTAATGTCAATGTCAGCATTTGTTGCTTTGTTTGTACTGCATAATCAATGATGTTAAGAGTACACCGCACATTGTCGCTTAAGAGACGATCTTTAACGAATCCTGTTTGGTCCAGGTTAATTATATTAGGTAGTATGTGAGAGTCTGGTTGCTATAATTGATGTGAATAATTTTGTATCTACATTTAAGAGGGATATTGGTCTATACGATGAACAGTCTGTAGGGTATTTTCCTTCTTTAGGTATAACAGTAATGATTGCCGAATTCCATGTGTCCGGCCAGTTTCCTGTTTGTAGGATCTCATTAAAAACTCTACATAAGATGGGAGTAACTAGGTATCTAAACTCCCTGTAGAATTCGTAAGTAAATCCATCACTTCCAGGACTTTTTCCCGGTTTACCCTTCTGGATGACCTTTAGGATTTCTGTCTCTACTATTGGTTGTACTAATTCATTATTTTGTTTAATGGACACTGTGGGAAGGTTTAAAATGTCTAGGTATTGTTTAATTTTCTGTGGGTCCACACCTATTACTTCTGGAGTGTAGAGGTTTTGATAATAATCCTTAAAACATAATGCTATTTTCGATGTCCCCCTCTTATATGTGGAGTTGTTATCCATGATAGTGGCTATTGCAGTTTTTTCTTTCTGTTTCTGTATGTGGGGATAAGTAGGGATGGATATTAGATGTATACCATAGAGAGCGAGTCGGCCCGGCGGGTGGCAGTATGGACTGATGAGAGTTATACTGCTACAGGATAGAATTTAGCGGCGGCCAGTGTTGTGGCTCAGCTGACTGTTTTTCTGTCCACATTAGCGTCGGGTAGTGGGGCTACAGGACCAGCCGACGCTGAAAACATTTTGCATGTTTTTGGTGTTATAGAGATCTTGAATCAGTCGCACGCTATAACTGCGGGGAGGATTAGGATGCTATCAACGTTTGTTAATAGGCATTTCTGGTTGGAGCAATCTCCTCTTGGGGAAGAAGAAAGGTTTTCTCTCCTCACGGCTCCTTTTTCCACAGAGGGACTCTTTGGTCGTTCTGCGGAGACGCAGGCGGTTGTTGACCTAGGTCCCACACCGCCTCACGCTATGCAGCCAGAGGTTGGAGCACGGCCTCGTCAGCGACTGTGGCGAGGCCCTCGACAGGCGGCCATGTTTCCCCCGCCAGTGGTACCCTGGGCGGAGAGTCAACAGGGGTCCACAAGGCCGACAGCCTTGGCGGCCGAGGGATCGGCCATGTTGGATGTGCTCGGCTTGGAATATACAAGCCATCGCCATTCTGCCGCGAACAGCCCGCTCCCCGATCACTCCTTTTCCCGTCACCAGCGGAAGAGGGGCTCTGATCGTTTTCCTTTGGCTGCGGGCCGTGAACCTTCTTTGAAGCGCATGCGGCCCCACGTTTCGCTTCTCATGGGGACAGGGGCTGACACCCAGTTGATGGCTGAGCATGGGTCTGTCCGTGAGAATGTTGTGCTGTCACGTGGCTCCCGCGCCACACGTTGTGCGATTGGTGAGCCTGGTGTTACGGCTGACACTATTTACAGTGGTCAGCAGGGGGACTCGAGGCCTCTTTGTTTGAATGCTCAGCACGGGTTACCCCGACCTCGCCTTTGCCAGGCGGGGTATCACGTTGATGCCTCCCACTCCCGCGAGATCGGCAGTGGTCTGCAAAGAAGAGGCGCGCGTGATTTGGGTGGTAGCAATATCACTGCAGGGCTACGGTGTGTAGGAACCCATGGGGTCCTCACGCCTTGCATGTCTGGCTGCGGAACAACTCCTCAGCATGCTCTAGAGGGGTGTTCGGTGGGGGAGCATGTGTCAACTAGTTTGATGGCAGCTTCTCCCGTATCAAACCGGCCCTTTCTGTCGGGGTCCCCCCTTGGGTGCGACCGCCCTGTCCGCTTTGGCGGGTTCAGAGGCTACGCACAGCGGGAGGGACCGGGCCACCTATCTGCTGTTCCTTGCGACCCAGCGTCAGTTGACGGCGGGTGCACTCTGGGATTATTATCACATATGGCGACAAGAATGCCGTTTGTTGAGTTGGGTAGAGAGAACGTTGAGGCTGGGGCTTGTTTTGCAGTTCGCACAACCCCACCCTCCGTTCTCAGGTTTGGTGCAGACCCTATTGTCAGGGTCAGCAGCAGTGACAGCTCTGGCCGACGAGATCCAATCTCTGTTGACGAAGCATGCCGTAGTCGTGGTCCCGAGAGAGGACGCGATGTCAGGCATCTACTCCCGTTATTTTCTGGTGCCCAAAAAAACGGGAGGGGTCAGACCTATACTGGATCTGTCCGCGTTCAATCGTCTGATTGTGGCGAGACCATTCAGAATGTTGACGTCAAACACCTGCTACTTGCTGTCAGGGTGGGAGACTGGTTCACCTCCATAGACCTGAAGGATGCGTATTTTCACATCCCGATTTTCCCTCCTCACAGGAAATACCTACGGTTCCTGTTTCAGGGCGTAGCGTACGAATACCAGAGGTTGCCGTTCGGCTATTCTCTGGCTCCCCGCACATCCACCAAGTGCGTAGAGACTGCGCTGGAGCCTCTATGTCGTCAGGGGATACGAATTTTATTCTATCTCGACGACATTCTGCTCCTCAGCCGGTCGGAGGAGGTCGCCAGGTCTCATACCAGGCTGGTGGTGGAATTCCTCACCAAGCTTGGTTTTACTGTGAACTGGAAGAAGAGTACGCCTCTTCCCAGTCAACAGGTGGAGTACTTGGGCTTGACTCTGAGGTCAAGACCCATGATTGTAACCCTCTCGGAGCAACGGAGGGTGTCTATCCTCCACGCGCTCGGGGGTTTCCGCCTGGAAAGACGGTCACGGCGCTGCAAGTGATGCGCCTGCTCGGTATGATGGCATCTGCTCACGCGGTGGTCCCTCTTGGCCTCCTCTTCATGAGGAGGATACAGAGGTGGTTCTCCAGTATGAGAATAGACTCGGTGAGGGACAAATGGAAACGGTTGACGGTTCCTTTGTCAATATGGGGGGATCTCGCCCATTGGAGGAGGCCTGGTATCCTCACCAATGGGGTCCCCATGGGCAGCAGGCGTTCACACGTCACGGTCTTCACCGACGCTTCCCTCACGGGTTGGGGAGGGACGTGTCGGACCGACGCAGTGGGGTGCAGCTGGACGATCCATGCTGCCCGGTCTACCCTGCACATCAATGTGTTGGAATTGAGGGCGGTCCTCCTGGTCCTCAGACGGCTCGCCCACCTGGTGGTAGGCGAGCACGTTGTGGTCAGAACGGACAGTATGACGGCAGCGGCGTATATCAACAGGCAGGGTGGAACACGCTACACCCGTCTGCATCGGGCGGCGGTCGAACTCTGGCTATGGGCATCTCGCAGTTTGCGCAGTCTGAGGGCGCTCCACATCCCTGGCAAGGAGAATGTGGGCGCGGATATGATGTCTCGGGGCGGTCCTCGTCGCGACGAGTGGGAACTGCGCCAAGACATAGTCAGGCAGATCTGGGATCGCTTCGGGGAAGCTTCAGTGGATCTGTTTGCAAGCAGACAATCTCACAAGTGCCCCTTGTGGTTCTCGGTCAGCCGGGAAGACAATCCTCCCTTGGGGGTGGATGCCTTCTCGATGTATCCATGGCCGCCCGGGCTTCTGTACGCCTTTCCCCCCATACAACTGTTGAGTCAGTTGTTGGAGCGGGTACGGAGGGAGCACAGGACCATGATCCTGGTTGCGCCGGACCGGGGCACAGCTGTGTGGTTCCCGGTCCTGATCCAGCTACTGGTAGCCCCGCCGTGGCCTGTTCCTTGGTCGGGGAGGGCCCTCTCTCAAGCGTACGGGTCGCTGTTTCAGCCCCCAGTGATGCGCCAGCCTCAAATGGTTTGGCTGGTGAGAGGGTGAGTCTGGAGAGGATGGACCCTTCTGTGGTTGACACCATCTGGAATGCGCATGCTCCCTCCACTATCGCGCTTTATGCGGGTAGGTGGCGTATGTTCCAAGAGTGGTGTAAGGCGGGCGGCAGGGACCCGGTGTCCTGCCCCCTGGATGCTGTCCTTATTTTCCTTCAGTCTCTCCTTGATAGACTGTCGGCTTCGACGGTGAGGGTATATGCGGCGGCTATATCCTCTTATCATGAGGGGTTTGAGGGTGTTGTATTGTTCAGCCACCCTCTTGTGAAGCGTTTCCTGCTTGGCGTTCAACGCCTTAAGCCGGTGAAACGCTCTCTGGCTCCGAGCTGGGATCTTCAATTGGTCTTCGGTCGGTTGTCCTTGGCCCCGTTTGAGCCTCTTGAGCAAGCGCCGTTGGAACAGCTGTCGTTCAAGACTGCGTTCTTGCTGGCCATCACCTCCTCTAAACGCGTGGGTGAGCTTTGTGCTCTCTCGGTGCGGCCCGAGTGTCTGTCTATTCGTTCCGATAGCGGTGCCACTCTGCGGCCTAATCCAGCCTTCGTGCCAAAAAAATATCCGGAGTTCTTTCCGCTCCAGGGATATTATGGTTCAGGCGTTTCATCCGCCTCCTCACGCTAGTGAGTTGGAGGCGGGCCTTCACCTGTCATGTCCAGTCCGGGCTTTGGGTATTTACCTCAGCCGTACTCAGGGCCTCAGGGCTACCGATCAGCTCTTTGTCTGTTACGGTGGCTCTCGTGCTGGTAAGGCACTGTCGAAACAGAGCCTGTCCCATTGGTTGTGCGAGGGCATTGCCCTTTGCTACACGTTGGCCGGGCTGGCTCCCCCTGGGGGCGTCAGGGCGCACTCCACTCGTGGGGTGGCGGCCTCTGCCGCCCTACTGGGTGGGGCCTCGGTGGAGGACATCTGTGCTGCGGCTTCATGGTCCTCACCGGGTCCCTTCGTAAGGTTTTACCTCATGGACATGACCGGGGGTTCTGTCTCCCAGGCGGTTCTGAGGTCTGGGACCTCTCCTGCTTCCCGTCCTTTGGTGGGGTAGCAGGAGTGTGTGGGTGTGGGCCACAATGTGTTGTGTCACACGTGGTTCCGCCTGTGCTGTGCGTTCAAGAGGTTCTAGTTCCCTCTTGTTCGCACTCGGGTGGAGTTGACTGCCGCGCCCTCTTCATTATATTAGGAAGGATGGGGTGACGGGACTCCCCTCCCCTCTGATGTGGGCTTTCGGGTCCTCAGGGGGTGCATTTGTCGGTCCTTGCGTCTGCTCTGTCCCCATATCTCGATGGCGAAGAGCAGGACGCGATTCGCCAGTACGACTAATATAACGATAGGTTATGTATATAACCTAGTTATATGAGTACTGGCTGAGCGTCCTGCTCTTAGCTTGCCCTGAGGTCCCTTGGGGAAACTTTTCTTTGGAAACGTTTTTTTCCGAGGAAGAGCGAGTGGTGACCACGCCTAGTGCTATATAGTACGTCACTAGGGCGGGGCCTGGCAGGTGCTGGGTGTATTGTTTTCTATTCGTTGATGGAGTACACTAGGTACTGGAGATGAGGTATATCTCGATGGCGAAGAGCAGGACGCTCAGCCAGTACTCATAGGTTATATACATAACCTATCGTTAGGTAGTGGTGAGAGCACTGGTTAACTCTAACTATAATCATAGTTAGGTAGTGGTGAGAGCACTGGTTAACTCTAACTATAATCATAGTTAGGTAGTGGTGGTGAGAGCACTGGTTAACTCTAACTATAATCATAGTTAGGTAGTGGTGAGAGCACTGGTTAACTCTAACTATAATCATAGCAGTGGCGGCCGGCCGATAGTGGGCGCTAGAGCGCCACCCTCCCTGTTTAAAAGAGAGAAGAAGATTTTTTTTTTTTTTTTAGAGCCCTAGAAATAAAATAAACATGTTTAAAATGAATAATATTTACTCATTTTAAGTATGTTTGTGTTTCCAATGCACAATATAACGTTAATATATCAAATATAAATAATAGTTTTTCATTCACAGGAAGTCACTAGTAACTACCTCTCAGGCCGGGGCGAGACATATCGCGCACAGCAGGGCGTGCACTGGTTTCATCGCTGTATCCTCGCAGTCAATCAAATAGGTCAACGCACGTAACGCACTGTGCGTTGAAATATGATGTAATATGATGGAAGCCGGGCGCGGTTTCAAGCGATTTATATCATCTAAGCAAGCAGCATCTATACTTTCCGTAGCCGCATTTCTCGGAGACGCTCTCTGATTGGCCGACGGCAGTTTCTACACTGGTTAGGCTTAGTTACTCTTCGAAGTTGGTTAAGGTTAGAGTTTGTCTTAGAGCATGACGGCAAGTTCTTTCGACGGTTAAGCTTAGGCATTCTTTCAAAGTTGGTTAAGGTTAGAATTCGTCTTAGAGCAGGGCGATAGAACGCCAGGTAGTTTGCAAGCTGTTCGATGCGGAAATGGGCAAAGACACAGCTCATCACAGTACTTGTGTTGTGGTGCCTAACCTGGCTAACAAGAAGCTATTTGGCTAGCTACTGTAGATGCAGTCTGGACAGTGGATATACATCAACAGTCTGGGACTGTGGGACAATGGACATATACACTTTATCAAGCCCTCCTGGACCACGTTTCAACTAAACAAAGTGCGTTAATGCGCTCTCTCTCTCTCTCTCTCTCTCTCTCTCTCTCTCTCTCTCTCTCTCTCTCTCTCTCTCTCTCTCTCTCGCTCTCTCTCGCTCTCTCTCTCTCTCTCTCAACACAGCGTGTTGTTGTTGAACTATAACATTTAATTTCGCCGCAGGTGACGCATAATGGATGAATGAATGAATGGTAACTTGTTTAAAATGACAAGATATATATATGTGTTCATTATTGGATTGATCATACGTGTACTAGTGTAGTATGAATGAACTCGACTTAACGTTGGAAACGGGGTAACGTTATGAGTCAGTATTCGCTTGGTCAGCTGTCCGCTTGCTGTCCGCTCGCTTGTGGTATACCTTTTTCCCTGGGGTCGATTAGTACTTTATTTACATATTCTGATTAGACTGTGTTGTTAATTGTGTTCTTAATCAGCGATCGTCTATAGGACTGTCCCCTCTTGGTCCATTAGCTGATCAGTGGGTGTGGTCTTAGTCGCCCAAGACTTTGTTAGTCGATCAGTCGTTTGTTTTTTATTCAAATCCAAAACAACGAGATGATACCATCGCTGTCGGGTGAAACCCTCTTATCTCCAATGTTGGTAATTTTTATGATTTTACTTGGAATTAATGTTTACATGGTTCTCCATCTTGTGAGCCAGCTTTGAGGTCCTACTGTATACAGCCTGTGAAACACATTGAAATGTATAACAAAAATACATGGATGTCCACCTTTTGGAGATACAATGTTTTCACCCAATAGCAGCAATACCCAAAATGTGTCTCACAGTGATCTGGCCAACAGTGAAATCTTGCTTCATAGAATACCAACCAGCAGACCTAGTGTCTCCAGTTAATTAAAAATATATTAGATTAGATTAGATTAGATTAGATTCAATTAGATTCAATTAGATGTAATTAGATTCTATTAGATTTAATTCAATTAGATTATATTCAAATGTATTGTCATTGCATAGCACAAGTACAGTACAACAAAAAGAAAAGAGTGCGTAACAGAAAAAATATATACATTGTACAAGTGATTAAATGTGATATATATATACAAGCTACTGGTGGTAATATTATGCCAAACTGATGTACAGTATGCACAGTACAATTATGCTATACAGTGATATAGGTATAAATAGGTATAAAATGTATAAATAAAGAGGTATAAATATACTATGGTAGTAAGCCATGCTGGCAAGTGGTATAACTATTAAGAGTAGGTATGATATATATACAGAAGTAATAAAAAAAACAGTTGTTTAGTATGGTATACAGTATAATGTAATTATTTTACATAATTTATTTTGCCTCCTCACTGAGCACAGACATATCTTCCTGCACGTTTTACTTTTTACTGTTATGGTTTGTAACCGACCCCAATCGCACAACACAAGACAGGTATGAGGGTAAGCCAAGAAACGGGCATTTATTGAACAAAAGGAAAACCGGCACTGTCCCTTTAGGGGAGAAACACAAAAATACTGGAAATAACAAGAGGGGAAGGTACAGTGCCTTTAAGAGGCGAGCTGGCTAAGGGGAAGACAAGGGAAGGCTAAGGGAACAGGGCCGGAGCAAGGGAAGGCTGGAAAAACAGGGAGGAACTAGGAGGACCGGACGGGAGGACTAGGAGGAACTAGAGAGGGGAGAACTAGGGACAGAGGCCCGCGGAGGCGGGCTGGGGACGAGGAGGACTAGAAAGGGGAGAACTGGGACAGAGGCCCGCGGAGGCGGGCTGGGGACAGGGAGGACTGGGAGGACTGGTGGGAACATCAGGGCCGCTCTGCAGAACTCTCTCGGCAGATCTCCGAGGTGGGTAAACGGCGGCCGAGAGGGAGAGAGGAGAGGGTTAAAGTACAAAGGGGAAAACAGAGCAGGTGCAGGAGAGGTGACTAGTCCAAATACAAAGTTATCCAAGTAAAAACTATCTTCGTGTAAAATACACAAAGAGCAAAGTTCCAAAAACAATCCAAAAGTGAATACTATCTTCGGTGTGAACAAACACACAGTGGGAGATGTAACGTCCAAAAAATAATATCCCAGTGAAAACAAACAGAGGCACACGCTGGGTGAGTGACTGTCTGATTAAAAGGTGGTAATCTTCAGTGTTAAGAAACACACGAAAACGGAAATGATCAAGACAGTCAATAAAAACTCACCCAGACGTAATGCGTAAAGGTGCTGGAACAGCAGCGGGGCGAGAGCGTCGCCACCGGGGAGCCGGCTGTCCGAGCCGAGGTCAGAGTGGTGCGCCACTGCTTGGAGTGCGCGCCGGAACCGAGAGAACGCATCTGGAGTGCGTCTGCGCGGAGGAGCGTGCCAAGCTCGGAGGTCTGGAAGATGCGCGTCAGGCTGGGAGTGCGCGCTGGTACAGAGGAGCGTGCCAAGCTCGGAGGTCTGGATGATGCGCGTCAGGCTGGGAGTGCGCGCTGGTACGGAGGAGCGTGCCAAGCTCGGAGGTCTGGAAGATGCGCGTCAGGCTGGGAGTGCGCGCTGGTACGGAGGAGCGTGCCAAGCTCGGAGGTCTGGAAGATGCGCGTCAGGCTGGGAGTGCGCGCTGGTACGGAGGAGTGTGCCAAGCTCGGAGGTCTGGAAGATGCGCGTCAGGCTGGGAGTGCGCGCTGGTACGGAGGAGCGTGCCAAGCTCGGAGGTCTGGAAGATGCGCGTCAGGCTGGGAGTGCGCGCTGGTACAGAGGAGCGTGCCAAGCTCGGAGGTCTGGATGATGCGCGTCAGGCTGGGAGTGCGCGCTCGTACGGAGGAGCGTGCCAAGCTCGGAGGTCTGGAAGATGCGCGTCAGGCTGGGAGTGCGCGCTGGTACGGAGGAGCGTGCCAAGCTCGGAGGTCTGGAAGATGCGCGTCAGGCTGGGAGTGCGCGCTGGTACGGAGGAGCGTGCCAAGCTCGGAGGTCTGGAAGATGCGCGTCAGGCTGGGAGTGCGCGCTGGTACGGAGGAGCGTGCCAAGCTCGGAGGTCTGGAAGATGCGCGTCAGGCTGGGAGTGCGCGCTGGTACAGAGGAGCGTGCCAAGCTCGGAGGTCTGGAAGATGCGCGTCAGGCTGGGAGTGCGCGCTGGTACGGAGGAGCGTGCCAAGCTCAGAGGTCTGGAAGATGCGCGTCAGGCTGGGAGTGCGCGCTGGTACGGAGGAGCGTGCCAAGCTCGGAGGTCTGGAAGATGTGCGTCAGGCTGGGAGTGCGCGCTGGTACGGAGGAGCGTGCCAAGCTCGGAGGTCTGGAAGATGTCTGGGCGTCTGCAGCGCGGAGGTCTGGATGTGCGTCAGGACGACAGCTGCGCGGGGGTCTGAAGTGGATCACTGGGATGCCTCCCGTGGAAGTCTAGGGAGCGCAGACCAGTCTCCCCCTCAGGCAACGGCGACAGCAGGCGAAGGCTGGAGCAACATCCTTACGCCGGAGATAAAAACAGCATAGACCGAACAGAGGACCTCCCGAGGGAGTCTTGATGAAAGAGCATATCTGATACCGAATGTTACGGCATATTACAACACGACCCCACGAGGAACAGAGTGGAAGAGCCAGGTATTTAAAGGCCACAGGGGAACTAATTAAACTGCACCACAGGTGCGAGAGGTAATTGACAATCGAACTAAAAGTGTGAGTTCGGCACCAGACCAATCAAACACATAAATGACAGGTAGTCCAGGTGTGGCTGCTTGAAGAGAAAACGAGAGTAAAGAACGAGAGGGTGGGGGCTAGTGAGAGTGAGTGAGAAGGGAATTCCTAAACAGTAGGCTAAAAGGAAGGAAAGAGTAGGTGAGCAGCCGGCAAAACCTCACAGTACCCCCCCCTCAACGGGAGCCACCCGGCGACCCAAAAAAAATACAGACAGAGTGGCAGGGGACAAAACAAGGCAAAAACAAAGGGGTACTGGGCCAAGCCAGCAGGGGAAGCCACAACAAAAGTGGGGCTAGCAAAAGAACAGGGTAGCCGAGGGGTAACTAGGGTAGCAGAGGGGTAACCAGAGGAGCTGAGGGGCAACTAGAGGAGCACCGGGAAAAAGGGCTAGCAGAGGGAAGGTTAGCTGCCAGGGCACTGATAGCTACAGGGCCTATGCTAGCTGTACTGCTACATCAACATAGAGGCTGCGCAAGCTGCCGGAGCTAGGCTAGCAGAGGGAAAGGGTAGCTGCCAGGGCACTGATAGCTACAGGGCCTATGCTAGCTGTACTGCCACATCAACATAGAGGCTGCGCTAGCTGCCGAGCTAGGCTAGCAGGGGGAAAGGGTAGCTGCCAAGGCACTGATAGCTACAGGGCCTATGCTAGCTGTACTGCTACATCAACATAGAGGCTGCGCTAGCTGCCGAGCTAGGCGAGCAGCCCGCTCTCCGATCACTCCCTCCCCCAACACCAGCGGAAAAAGGGGCTCTGATTGTTTCCTTTGGCTGCGGGCCGCGTGCCTTCGTTGAAGCGTGTGCGGCCCCACTTTTCGCTTCTCATGGGGACAGGGGCTGACACCCAGTTGATGGCTGAGCCTGGGTCTGTCCGTGAGAATGTTGTGCTGTCAAGCGGCTCCCACACCATAAGCTGTGTTGGTTGAGCCTGGTGTTACGTCTGTCAACTATAAGTGTTGTCAGCAGGGGGGCTCGAAACCTTTTTGAGGCACACAGTGCGGGCTTCCCCGACCTCACCTTCGTCAGGCCAGGTATCATGTTGGTGCCTCCCACTCCCGCGAGATCAGCAGTGGTCTGAAAAGAAGAGGTGCGCGTGATTTAGGTGGTAGTAATATCACTGCAGGGCTATGGTGTGTAGGAAGCCATGGGGTCCTCACGCCTTGCATGTCCAGCTGCAGAACAACTCCTCAGCATGTTCTGGAGGGGTGTTCAGTGGGGGGGCTTTTGTCACCTAGATTGATGTCAGCTTCCCCCGTATCAAACCGGCCCTTTCTGTCGGGGTCCCTCCCTTGGGTACGATTGCCTCGTGGGTAGTGTCAGGTTCCAACCCGACTCCACGGAACGCTCTGCTCGCACGGGTCCAGGGTTGGCTACGCACAGCGGGTGGGACCGGGCCGACTATCTACAGTTCCTGGCGGACCTGCGCCACATGGCGGCGGGTGCGTTGGGAGTGTCATCACATATGGCTACGGCAGTACCATATGTCGAGGTGGATGGAGAGAACAGGCAGCTTCCTACCAGCCTGGGGTTTGCTGTAGACTGGAAGTAGAGTACTCCTAGTCCCAGTCAACGGTTGGAGTGCTATGGGCATCCCTCTCGGAGCGTGTTGTCGACACGCTCGGGAGGTTCCGTCCTAGGACGGTTACGGCGCTGTCCGTGATACGCCTGCTCGGTATGATGGCATCTGCTCATTCCGTGGTCCCTCTTGGCCTCCTCTTCACCCCTTCACCCCTCCTCTTCACCCCTTCACCCCTTCATCCTGCAGTATGGTCGAATGTAACGACGAGTAAACTGAAAAAATTACAAATGGTACAAAACAAAGCAGCACGTATAGCGCTTCGCTGTGAGTACAGAACTAATGTTGCAGCGATGCACAGTTGTTTAACTTGGTTACTTGTCAAACATAAATTACTCTGCTCACTCCTTGTATTCACTAGGAATATTTTTGTTACAAAGATCCCCTCAATTTTATATAACAATTTATCAATAAGTCTTGACAGACACAACCATTCCACCAGACATGCTTCTGCACGAGGTTTTACACTTCCAAAAGTGAGGTCGAATGCAATGAAGCGAACTGTCATGTTCCGTGGTATGCAGGAATGGAACTCTCTTCCCAGACATGTTAAGCAGGAGAATAGTAAATGCCGTTTCAAAATCGTGGTAAAACAACATTTTCAACCAAAGAAATTGACATTCCCTAATAGATAGTGTGTACGTAAATTAAAATGTATGTGTCTGATAAAGAGATAGGTATATATGGATGAAAAGGCATGTGTCTGATAGGGATATATTATTAAAATATTGTATAATTTTGTATTTTTATATTGTATTATGAATTTGATTAGGGTTTTTATTGTTGTTTTAATTGTCTGTATGACATGTAAATGTTGTGAGTGTATAAGGGTTTTTATTGTTGTTTTAATGGTCTGTATGTCATGTAAATGTTATGAGTGTATAAGGGTTTTTATTGTTGTTTTAATTGTCTGTATGACATGTAAATGTTGTGAGTGTATACGTCTGTAACTGTATTTTATGTGTTATGGACCCCAGGAAGAATAGCCCCAGCACTGCTGTGGCTAATGGGGATCCAAATAAACTTAAACTTAAACCCCAGGAGGGGGTTACGGAGGTGGGTTTTCCAGTATGGAAATAGACCCGGTGAGAGGCAAGTGGAAGCGGCTAAGGTTCCCGTGTCAGTACTGGGGGACCTCGCCCCTGGGGAGGGCCTGGGGTCCTCACCAGGGGGGTCCCCATGGGTAGTAGGCTGTCACACGTCACATTTTTCACCGACGCCTCCCTCGCTGGAGACGCGTCGGGCCAACGCAGTAGGGGGCAGCTGGCAAACCGTGCTGCCCGGTCTGCGCTACGTTCAATGTGTTGGTATTGAAAGCGGTCCTTCTGGTCCTCAAACGGTGTTGATCAGGACGGACAATACGACGTCAGTGTCGTATATCGACAGACAGGGAGGAGTACGCTCCCCCCGTCTGCACCGGGCAGCGGGCAGCTGGCTATGGGCGTTCTCCATCTGCGCGGCCTGAGGGCTCTCCACATCCCCGGCAGGGTGAATGTGGGTACAGGTGTAATGTCGCGGGGCGGTCCTCACCCTGACGGGTGGGGATTACGTCCGGACATAGTCAGGCAGGTCTGGGACCGATGCCGTGCCGCCTGGGATTCTTTCCCCCATACATCTGTTAGGTCAGTTGTTGGGGCGGGTACGTTGAGGAGCGCAGGTCCTTGATCCTGATTGCGTCGGACCGGGACGCAGCTGTGTGGTTCCCAGTCCTGATCCAGCTCTTGGTATCCCGTCATGGCCTGTTCCTTGGTCATCGCGGGCCCTCTCTCAAGCGCACGGGTCTCTGTGTTAGTTCCCTGTGCTGGGCCAGCTGCTGGTGGGTTGGCTGGTGAGAGGGTGAGTCTGGAGAGGATGGATCCTTCTGTGGTTGGTACCATCCGGAACGCGCATGCTCCTTCCACTATCGCGGGGTACGCGGGTAAGTGGCGTATTTTCCGAGAGTGGTGTAAGGCCACCCTCTTGTGAAGCGTTTCCTGCTTGGCGTTGACGCCTTAAGCCGGTGAAACGCTCTTTGGCTCTGAGCTGGGATCTTCAATTGGTCCTCGGTCGGTTGTCCTTGGCCCCGTTTGAGCCTCTTGAGCAAGCGCTGTTGGAACGGCTGTCGTTCGAAGACTGCGTTCTTGCTGGCCATCACCTCCGCTAAAACGCATGGGTGTGCTTTGTGCTCTCTCGGTCTTTTCGTTCCGATAGCGGTGCCACTCTGCGGCCTAATCCAGCCTTCGTGCCTAAAAATATCCGGAGTGTTTTCTGCTCCAGGGATATTATGGTTCAGGCGTTTCATCCGCCTCCTCACGCTAGTGAGTTGGAGGCGGGCCTTCACCTGTCATGTCCGGTCCGGGCTTGGGGGTTACCTCAGCCATACTCAGGGCCTCAGGGCTACCGTTCAGTTGTCTGTTATGGTGGTTCTTGTGCTGGTAAGGCACTATCGAAACAGCGCCTGTCCCATTGGTTGTGCGAGGGCATTGCCCTTTGCTACACGTTGGCCGGGCTGGCTCCCCCTGGGGGCGTCAGGGCGCACTCCACTCGTGGGGTGGCAGCCTCTGCCGCTCTGCTGGGTGGGGCCTCGGTGGAGGACATCTGTGCTGCAGCTTCATGGTCCTCCACGGGTCCCTTCGTAAGGTTTTACCTCATGGACATGACCGGGGGTTCTGTCTCCCAGGCGGTTCTGAGGTCTGTGGCCTCTCCTGCTTCCCGTCCTTTGGTGGGGTAGAAGGGGTGTGTGGGTATGGGCCACAGTGTGTTGTGTCACACGTGGTTCCGCCTGTGCTGTGTGTTCAAGGGGTTCTAGTTCCCTCTTGTTCGCACTCGGGTGGAGTTGACTGCGCCCCCTCTTCATTAGGAAGGATGGGGTGACGGGACTCCCCTCCCCCTTGATGTGGGCTTACGGGTCCTCAGGGGGTGCATCTGTCGGGCCTTGCGTCCGCTCTACCCCATATCTCGGTATGGCTTAAGAGCGGGACGCGCTGCCAATACGAAATATAACGACAGGTTATGTATATAACCTAGTTATATGAGTACTGGCTAAGCGTCCCGCTCTTAGCGTGCCCTGAGTTCCCTTGGGGAAACTTTTCTTTGGAAACGATTTTTTCCGAGGAAGAGTTAGTGGTGGCCATGCCCAGTACTAATATAGTACGCCACTAAAGGGGCGGGGCCTGGCAGGTGATCGGTGTATTTTGGTTTTATTCGTTGATGGAGTACAATAGGTACATGAGATGAGGTATATCTCGGTATGGCTAAGATTCAGATTCAGATTCAGATTCAGATTCCTTTATTGAGCCATTTGTGTAAAAACACATTGGTAATTGTTGCAGCAATACAGTGTATGCATTTTCTTTTCTTTTTTCACAGTAAACAACACCAACACAGACACATGACAAAAAACGAAACGCAATGGAGGATTAATCAATAAAATACATATATATATATATAAAGTGAAGAGTGCAGAGTTCCAGTACGGACTAGTGCAGTGCAGTCAGTGTCATTGTGCCAGTGTCACTTGGGGGCAGAGGGGGGAGGGGGGCAGAGGGGGGGGGGGGGGGGGGGGGCCTGAGGCATTGATGAGCCTGGCGGCTGAGGGGAAGAAGCTCAGTCTGTGACGAGCTTTCACAGCCTTTGGCATCCTCAGCCTTCTCCCAGAGGGGAGCAGGGTGAAGAGGCTGTGACCAGAGTGGGATGGGTCGGCCATGAGCGGGACGCTTAGCCAGTACTCATATAACTAGGTTATATACATAACCTGTCGTTATGTCTGTAGTGTCTAATTGATGTCCACTAATTGATTTTTGTAATTAACAGGTGTGGTGACGAGAGGCTCCACCTGATATAAACACACCGGGAGCGTCGTCGTGTGTCCTTGGTCTTGCTTTTGCCACTTGTTCAGCCTTGTTTTTTGCCTGAACCAAGGAGGCTCCAATTTTGATATTTAGAAACATAGTAAATAAATTATTATTTTTGCTAAAACCGTGTCCGACTTCATGTTGTCCACCATTTTACAACCAAGGCCTCTAGGGAAACTAACCATATTTTTGTGACTGTTGAGGCCTTAGGGCAAGACATGCAGGCTTGGTTGTAACACCCTCCATACCCCATCTGCAATCCACGCCTCGAATTCCTGTCTGCCCCCTTCTACTCGATGACCATACGGTGTTATTGCTGCCTAAATCACACCGCCTCCACAATAAGACTGTCCACTTGAGTCCCCCCCCCCCCCACCCTGTTCTGTAGTTAACTGGTATTAACAAGACACAACCTCATTCGGGCACTAACTAAAAATAACTACCGCCGGGGCTCATGGGAACAGAGAGGCAGGATTAGGAGTGAAGCATGGGAATTGTTGGACGGAGGAAGTCATTTTGAGGAGGAGGGGACGGAGGGGGGCAATTACTAGATAAGAGAGTCATCTCTTCCTGGAAAAAAAAGGGGGGTGATGGTGGTTACAGGGCCTCCCGTTTTCCTCGGGGGAAATGAGAAGGCGATAAAAAAACATGTCAGGTCCAGGTTAGGCTCCCTGCGGGGTGCCGAACACACAGATAACACAGATGAACATGTCCCCCGCGGCTGCGCAAGAGGAAACTTGATAGCCGCAACTACTTTTCAGGGAAAAAAACAACAAAAAACTGTCAGATTAGCGACTCTTGACTGGGTGTTTGTAACACAGCAGCTTCTGCAGTGGTATACAGTAGTGTACAGTAGGGGGGATGGGGTCACCAGAGGCCCAACGATACAATATATCACAATACTAGAATCATAATATTGTAATATTGTGATGTGTACACATTGTACAATTTCAATATGTCAATATATTACTTGTGGCTATAACATAACGTACAATATGTACCTTTTTTCCTGTGGCTGATTAGTACTTTAGTGATGTTTTCTGGTGAGACCGTGTTGACACTGGACAACTTTCACTGTTATCACCCAAGACCAGTGTTGTAGTCGAGTCACTAAATCTCGAGTCGGAGATGAGTCTCGAGTCCCCAGTGTTCAAGTCCGAGTCCAAGTCACCGAAGAAGAGCCTGAGTCCAAGTCGAGTCCCCGTTACCCTAGTCCGAGTCTCCAAGTCATCAATGTTTAGTCCACTCCTATCTGGCAGTCAAAGAGCTGACGTACAAATTAAAAAAGGTCTACATTAAACATAAATGACACAGCGGTCACTGTTTCAAAGAGTTTATTTAATTTGTGACTCAATAGCCAAACAAATGCACTAGCCATCAATATCGTATGCCAAATTATTAGGGCCTATTACAAAAAATATATTAAATAATAACTGTATTTATCAATTAACAAGTCAGAGTCCGAGTATGCACCTTCTGAGTCCGAATGCAGTCAATGCTTGAGTCCAAATCCAAGTCCAAGTCCAAGTCATCAGTGCTCAAGTCCAAGTCGAGTCCTAAAAATCAGTCCAGAACTCTGACTTGAGTACTACAACACTGCCCAAGACGCTAGAAAGCGCCAGTGAAACTGCTTCTTCCGACTCGGTGGACCATCCTACTGCGAATCGTGAACATTGTAGTGATACAAACAAGGTGAAGTCGCGCAACAATTACAAGAGAAGATTGAATGAATGAGAGATGAGCTGGGGTTGGTTTCGTGCCTTGGTGTGGTGCTACCGTAGCAGAAAGGCTGGGGTTGGTTTGGTGCTTTGGTGTGGTAAATGGCTGCATTTACTGTATATAGTGCTTTTATCCAAAAACGCTTTACAATTTGTTCCTCACATTTTACCCATTCACTCACACATTCACACACTGATGGCGGAGGCAACCATGCAAGGTGCCAAACTGCTCATCAGGAGCAATTAGGAGTTAACTGTCTTGCTCAAGGACACTTCGACACACCGGGAATCGAACCGGGAACCTCCGGATTACCAGACGAGACTGCTCTACCTCCCGAGCCACTGTCGCCCCCAAATTCAGTGTTGACGACGACCCCTCATTCTGTAAAAGCAATGCAACACACAGGAAAATGCCATTTTCACAATAGGTCCCGTTTAAACAAAGTGCAGCTCCAACCAAGTTCTAACACTATTCATATTATTTTCATCATGTATCCTTTCCTACCAATATGGCCGCAACGCCACAAACACAGCTTACTGGTCACGGCTGTCATTTAACGATTATCACCTGTCATTTGATTACTATCACCCGTCGTCTGCCTACCAAGATGTCCGCTGTCCGCTGGTGTGACGGACTACTATGGATAGAGCAAAAAGGGTGTTCAGAATAGCGCTGGCCGCTTGCCATTACAACATGGAAAAACCTATGAAAAGTGTTTGATATGTCTGGCTACCCTTGGAAATGTCCTTGTTCATATATACTAATATATTAGAGAGCTCGTAAATTTCGACTCTGGAAATGAAAAATCAAGCTGTATTTCAGACTCATAACGTTAGTTATTGAGTGAGCGTTGATGATAACCGGGGTTTCTGGAATATTATTGTACCACACGCTGGAGGAGGTTTTCTTTTAACCTTTTAAACAGGCAGGCACATTTTTTCAGAAAACGCCTGAAAATTGTATTGGTATTGTATTGGTTCATTGGCATAAAATCATTGGATTGCCTTAAAAACGAGGCCAAAGTGCCACGAGTGCAAAACGGGTCATATAAGACCTGTGAGGTGAATACATCCTTTTCTTGCCTTTCTATCTTTTCTATCTTTTCTCCCAATTAGACTGGTCAGACAACGCAGAGGCCCTCTATAGGAAGGGACAGAGCAGACATTCACACACCGATGGCTGAGATACCATTGCAAGGTGCCAACCTGCTCATCGGGAGCAATTGGGGGTTAAGTGTCTTGCTCAAGGACACTTCGACAAGCTGCCTGGGAGAAGCGGGAATCGAACCGGGAATCTTCTGATTACCAGACAGCCACTTTACCTCCTGAACCACTGTCGCCTCTGTGGTACCCTAACTGGGGAGGGTATAGACTACCACAAGGGTGACAGTGGCTCAGGAGGTAGAGCAGTTGTCTGGTAATCCGGAGATTCCCAGTTCGATTCCCGCTCCTCCCGGGCAGCAGGTCGAAGTGTCCTTGAGCAAGACACTTAACCCCTAATTGCTCCCAATGAGCAGGTTGGCACCTTGCATGGTCGCCTCTGCCATCGGTGTGTGAATGTGTGAGTGAATGGGTAATATGTGAGGAACAAATTGTAAAGCGCTTTGGCTAAAAGTGCTATATAAATGCAGCCATTTACCATTTACCACATGCTGCTCTACTGTCAGTCTGAGGAGGGTGTAGACTACCACATGCTGCCCTACTGTCGGTCTGGGGAGGTTGTAGACTACCACATGCTGCTCTACTGTCAGTCTGAGGAGGGTGTAGACTACCACATGCTGCCCTACTGTCGGTCTGGGGAGGTTGTAGACTACCACATGCTGCCCTACCGTCGGTCTGGGGAGGGTGTAGACTACCACATGCTGCCCTACTGTCAGTCTGGGGAGGGTGTTGACTACCACATGCTGCCCTACTGTCGGTCTGGGGAGGGTGTAGTCTAACCCATGCTGCCCTACTGTCGGTCTGGGGAGGGTGTAGTCTAACCCATGCTGCCCTACTGTCGGTCTAGGGAGGGTGTAGACTACCACATGCTGCCCTACTGTCGGTCTGGGGAGGGTGTAGACTACCACATGCTGCCCTACTGTCAGTCTGGGGAGGACTACCACATGCTGCCCTACTGTCAGTCTGGGGAGGGTGTAGACTACCACATGCTGCCCTACTGTCAGTCTGGGGAGGGTGTAGACTACCACATGCTGTCCGACTGTCGGTCTAGGGAGGGTGTAGACTACCACATGCTGCCCTACTGTCTGTCTGGGGAGGGTGTAGACTACCACATGCTGCCCTACTGTCAGTCTGGGGAGGGTGTAGACTACCACAATACCACATGCTGCCCTACTGTCGGTCTGGGGAGGTTGTAGACTAAGCCAAGCTGCCCTACTGTCAGTCTGGGGAGGGTGTAGACTACCACAGGCTGCCCTACTGTCGGTCTGGGGAGGGTGTAGACTACCACATCCTGCCCTACTGTCGTTCTGGGGAGGGTGTTGACTAACCCATGCCTCCTCCGATACATTCACATTCACCCGACAGCGAGGAGTTTCACTGGGAGAGCGTAACACGTGCAGAGGTTCATGCTATCTCCCCCCAGATCCCCTCCCCGCTGAGCAGGCGCCCCCCGACCGATAAGTAGGAGTCGCTATCGCAACAACCAGGACTCATAACCGCACCGGCTTCCCATCCACCAACACTGCCGACTGAACAGCTGGACCGGCTGCCAGCGGGAATCGAACCTGCAGTGGGAGGCGAGTGCTTAGACCTCTACTCAGCCACACCATCCCTTATTTTTTCTTTTCTTTTTTTTATCCATTCTCACATTTTCTTCTCACCAGCGAGAACTGGAACTCCTTTTTCCTCCTCTTTTATTATTCCATATTAACAACCGCCACGCGATTTTTTGTAAAACTTTTATGGAGTTAGCTTTTGAAGCGTGTTCTTATAAATGTATCAACAGTGTTTTAAGCACTGTTTTTCTCCTTTCCTTCCCTCGGCTGGCGCTGAGTACTGTAGGTCCCCAGTTCATTGCGTAACGGGAAGGGAGAGGAATGAGCCTTATCTCTGTGGCCACCGGCTGGTGAATAATTGACTGTGTATAAGTGTGGAGGAAGAGTGACAGAGCTGTGTGTGTGTGTGGAGCTGTGTGTGTGTGGAGCTGTGTGTGTGTGTATGGAGGTGTGTGTGTATGGAGGTGTGTGTGCATGGAGGTGTGTGTGTATGGAGGTGTGTGTGTGTATGGAGGTGTGTGTGTATGGAGGCCAACAGGATGAGGACTGAAAAACCTTTTAGATGTAAAATAACAGGTGGTCCCCCCTCTCACTTCTTCAGCTGTGGGGGGAGAGAGAGAGAGAGAGAGAGATAGAGAGAGAGAGAGAGAGAGAGAGAGAGAGAGAGAGAGAGAGAGAGAGAGAGAGAGAGAGAGAGAGAGAGAGAGAGAGAGAGAGAGAGAGAGAGAGAGAGAGGGAGGGAGAGAGAGAGAGAGAGAGAGACAGACAGACAGACAGACAGACAGACAGACAGACAGACAGACAGACAGACAGACAGACAGACAGACAGAGAGAAATAATGAGAGACGGAGAGAGAGAAAGAGAGATATACAGTATACGACACAAAGAGAGAGAGGGAGAGAGAAAGAGACAGAGAAACAAAGAGAGAGAGGAGTGAGAAACAATGGAAGAGCAGAAAGACAAAGAGACAGAGGACCGAAGGGATGGAGTACAGTACAGGTGGTATCGGTCAGCACCGCACTCCACTGTACAGTACAGGTGTATCGTACAGACGAATTGACGAATGCTATGAAAAACCACAATCAAAACTCAATCTCTTAGTTGATTCAGACTTACAGTAAAACGTCATGCCTATAAAGGTATGCACTTTATATGTTTGCTCTGGTCCTTCCTTTGCCTCTTGAATCTGCCTCCTACCACCTTCCTAGACCCTTTACCTCTGCAATGTTTTACGAGAACCACGTAAACGTTCAATTCAAGCTAAAATAATTCACACGATTCCCCCCGACGCCAGCGGCGTTCTCCACACACGGTACAGACATATCGTGTTCTCTTGACGAATGCTCAGAAAAACCACAAAACAACAACAGAGAGTGGTTCTGTGCTGCATGTCTGCCGCGCACGGTGCCTGTGTGCTGGGTATCGCCAGGCAGCCCCCCCCCCCATTACTTTTTCACAGTGGTGAGTATTTTTACTTAAGTACAATTTCGAGCTACTTGTACTTTTTTACGTGAGTATTTACATTTTAGGGAACTTTGTACTTTTACTCCACTACATTTCAAAGGAAATATTGTACTTTTTACTCTACAGTACATTTATCTGAACCCATCGGTTACTAGTTACTTTGAAGAAAAAGATTTTGCATAGAAAACATGGCAAAAGTTTATGAATATTATGTACTTTCAAATCTGAAGCCTGTCAACTTCAAGAGGGCGTAATCAGAGCAGCATAACTGGACCACGTACCACTTTAACCTGACCTTTAATCAGAGCAGCATAACTGGACCACATACAGTACCACTTTAACATAACCTTTAATCAGAGCAGCATAACTGGACCACATACCACTTTAACATAACATTTAATCAGAGCAGCATACAGTAACTGGACCACATACCACTTTAACATAACCTTTAATCAGAGCAGCATAACTGGACCACATACCACTCTAACATAACCTTTAATCAGAGCAGAATAACCGGACCACACACAGTAGTCGTCGTAGCCAAATTCGTCCAAGTTTTTATAGGATTCTGTCACATTTTCACAACAATAGCGAATATAACTTACCCTGCGCCGTTTTCATTGAGGTTTCTTACAAATTAACAATGCTTTATTTGTCCTTCATACGCGGATTATCATTAAAATCTTAAATTGTACCATATGTCCCCTTTTAGCCAACAGAGGTAACGCTATCACCGCACTTTTGTTATGCTATTTTGCTAGCCATTCTCGTCCACTGTATTAACGCAGCATAACCAGACCACATACCACTTTAACATAACCTTTAATCAGAGCAGCATAACTGGACCATATACCACTTTAACTAGGGATGCCCGGATCAATCGGCCAGCGATCGGTACCGGCCGATATTCAGTATAAATATGAGATTGGTGAATTCCGATAATGCTTTATTTTCGCCGATCGCGAAAACCGATCGATGACACGCGCGAAAAACATGATCCAATTCTCAGCGGAGTTCTAGCTCGCTGTCTTGCTGCAGTGCACGCCTTGCCCCCCTCACAGACCCATCATGTCAACAAACTCTCCGGCAACAAAATGGCCCAGTACACTATTCACTTTAGTTTAATACATGAGGCGTTGTCTAATGTTATCTAACTGGCTAGCTGCTGATAGCTGAAGAGTCTGGACTGGTCAGATGAACTCAATGGTACACTGGTTGAAGAAACCTGGCTTGGCTTCAAAACCTAATTTTCATCAATACTAAACAACATGGCCCCCCTAAGAACCACCAGGGTAAAAATCGCGCTGAGCCATGGATGCACACTGAAATACTGACCGCTATGAAAGCCAGAGACAAAAAATGCTCTGAGTTTCGTAAAAGTCAGTCAAAGCTTACCAAAAGCACGAGCAGTGAACTCCAAGACCACGTGACTGAACTCAAACTGGAAAGAAACAGATTAAGAAATTACGTAAACTCCATGATCAAAACTGCAAAAAACAATTTCATCAATGACAAAACTGAGGAAAACAAAAATAAACCATGTGAACTTTGGAAATTACTCAACAATCAACTAGGCTGCAGTAAAAAACTTAAAACCAGGTTCTCAAACATAAACATAAAGACGGACAACACGCTCATCACAGACAAGCTGGATGTAGCCAATTACTTAAACACTTTCTTCACAAACATAGCCACAACACTGGTAAACAAACTACCCTCCCACTCAGGGCAGTATGGGGTAGAACACATAGTAGCATACTACAAGAACCTAGGCGTCCACAAAGACGACTTCAAACTGGAAATGGTAACTACAGATGAGATACTAAAAAAAATCTTCCGGTTTGACGACAGCATGTGACGGTCGCATTGGTCACACGCTCCGCTCCCGTTTGTGTTAATTTCGCTTAAAAACCTACTTTTTACAACACTAATGTGTTTAAACCTCGACGTATATATTAACTAAGACCTTCAACTAACTATATCAACAGGAAAAATCAACATGCCAGCAAAGAAAGATACTACAAAGAGCCGTGAGTGAAGCAGACACTCTAACGGTAGACGCTGCAGTGACGCGCTCTACTGTGAAGGAGAAAGCGAACGCGATTGAGAATAAAAGGTTTTTGCGGAAGTGTTTGCGGACAACTCAGCCCTGCTGGTCTCTGACAAGAACAAGTTACAGGTTGAAAAAGCCCTCAGCTCAGAACTAGGCAAAATCTGCATATGGCTCGCCGACAACAAACTATCATTACACATGGGCAAAACAGAGTCCATTCTCTTCGGTTCAAATAACAAACTCAGCAAGACCGACGGCTTCTCGGTTACAGTGGGTGACAATATTGTCACAAGGAAAGATGAAATTACCTACCTGGGTTCCATCCTAGAGGCTAATCTTTCCTGTGACAAAATGGCATCCAATGTAATAAAAAAAAGTCAACCAACGAACTCGATTCTTGTACCGGATCTCCTCTCTGGTAAACAAGAATACCCTGAAGATTCTGGCAGGAGCACTCATTCAAAGGTACTACGACTATGCGTTCACCTCATGGTACCAAAGCACCTCAAAGGCGCTAAAAACAAAATTACAAACATCTCAAAACAAACTGGTCAGACTACTGCTTGACCTTACTCCTAGAACCCACCTCACCCCTGCCCACTTTGACAACCTAGGATGGCTTAGAGTAGACGACAGAGTACAGCAACTTGCAATGGGCCTGGTCTACAAGATACACTACGTGACCAAGGTACCCATGTACATGTCAAAATACTTCCCAAAGGTCAGTGAATACCACGATCACAACACCAGAGGGAGCTCCACAAATCATGTTAAACCCAGATTCAGCTCAAACAAGGGACTAAACACGTTTCGCAATTATGCCACATCAATGTGGAACGCCCTACCCAAAGCTGTAAAGGAATGTGAATCACTACCCACGTTCAAAAACACTCTCAAAGAACACCTACGGGAGACTGCAATTCGAAACTGGCCCCTACAAATGTCCTAACCCAGTTGTACAGTAAATTACCAAGTATGGCTTTGTCAGTATTCCAATGTACAGTGTACAGTGTCCCCCCCCCCCTACCCAACCCCCCCCCCCCCCCCCACCTCCAATGTATAGCCCCCACCCACCCACCCAACCTCCCCCAATGTACAGTTTTTACGTCAAATGTATATACACTCTTTTTCTGGACACTTTTTGTATCACAAACAGTACTGTATTTGCAAATCTGATATGTCATAAATGTATAGATGTAGCAGTACTGTCTATCTGTATGTCATGTATGTCATATTTATGATGAATTGAAAATGGGGGACCCTGATGTAAACAAGACGAAAGTCTTTCTCTGGTCTGCATCCCCTTAACAATTGTATGTATTGAGCTGTACTGTACTGTACCCATTCTGCAATCTGTTAATACACTTTTCAATCAATCAATCAATTAAGCTCCTGATATCAACGTCTGATATCATAATTTTGGCATTCGTTTTCGCAGCTGTTGGCTAGCGTTGGCTAACTAGCTATCGTTGTTCCATTGGCTAACTAGCTACCTAGCTAACGTTACTGTTTAAACAAAATGACCCAGTAAACGAATAACTTTAGTTTAATACTTGAGGCATTGTCTAACGTTATCTAGCTGGCTAGCTACTGATAGCTCCTGATATCAATGTCTGATATCATCATTGCCATTCGTTTTCACAGCTGTTGGCTAGCGTTGGCTAACTAGCTATTGTTCTGGTGGCTAACGTTACTGTTTAAACAAAATGGCCCAGTAAACTATTCACTTTAGTTTAATAAATGAGGCGTTGTCTAACGTTATCTAGCTGGCTAGCAGTAGCTACAGATAGCTCCTGATATCAATGTCTTATAACATCATTGACATTAGTTTTTGCAGCTGTTGGCTAATAAGCTATCGTGATTCATAGCTGTAACTGAAAGCCAATGATGCTAGCCTTATGTGATCTTATAGGTTTCAGTTCATAGGAAAATACTTTGACTATAATGGTCAGAAGTAAATTAACTTAGATACTGTTATGCTTAACACCTAGTACTATTCACTTTACTTAATTTCTAAGATTAGATTAGATCATTTAGACCGGACTTTGAGAATGCTTGTGTTAGACCTACAGTATAATCAGGGGTGCGTTGGTCATGGGACGGGGTTGCACGCTGTGCAACCGGGTCTGTGAGCAGAAGCACGTGCATGCACATGCACGGATGTGCGCGCGCGTGCACACAGGAATGCGCTGCACTCAACTGATGCGCCAACTCGCCAAGTACCCACTTGGCTACTTTGCATAACAATAACTCAGGTCGTCAGGTCTGTTCAAATACGTTCTCAGATACATTCACACAAAACTTGTGAATGAAATGTGTTACATTCCATTCCTAGAGGCAATTAGGCATTGTCTTTATTATGTGAGCATGCGAGGGAACATTTATGCGCATGCGCGGGAGTGCGTGTGGCGTCATTAAAACACAGTGCAACCAGGTATGAAATCACCAACGCACCACTGAGTATAATACTGCCAGAAAACCAAAAACTATCGGTATCAGCAGTGTATCGGCCAATATGACTCATAGACGATCGGTGATTGGTATTGGTGGCAAAAAACGTGATCGGGTCATTCCTAACTTTAACATAACCTTTAATCAGAGCAGCATAACTGGACCACATACCACTTTAACATAACCTTTAATCAGAGCAGCATAACTGGACCACATACCACTTTAACATAACTTTTAGAGGTCAATGGATGGAGGTTTGAACGGTCCCAAGCACTGGAACACACAAACGTGATGGATTGCATACTTTTACTTTTGATACTTAAGTACTGTACATTCAATTGAAAATACTTCTCTACTTTTACTTAAGTAGAATTTTAATGGAGGACTTTTACTTTAACCTGAGTACTCATTTATCTCGGTATTTCTATTTTCCCTTTTACTTAAGTAAAGGAACTGTGTAGTTCTTCCACCATTACTTTTTCATATTCCGCTGACCCACTTGTTCCATGTTAACCGGGAGCGCGACGCCAGAGCACCGGGATCGGCTTTGCTGCCGGCTCTTTTTCTATTTTCCTTTCCTGCCAAGTCAGTTTTTAGGCTCTCAGTGGCTCGGGGGAAAGAAGGCGGGGGGGATAAGACACCTAAACTAGAGGCTTAATACCCCGAGCTCATTTTCAAGGTATTGTATTTCCTCGACGTCAGCTCATATATATATATAGGGTCGTTTAATTAAGACAAATTCAAGAGGTTCCTTCAAAAAGGCGTCTGTTTGATCCCGTCTCTTTAGTTTCCAATATTGAAGTGATCTGGAAATAAAAGAGCCGAAACACTTTAACCCGGGTATTTAAATTCCACATTTAAAGCGTGATTTTGAAGGACAAAAAGAAGCTCGTGTCAAAGGCATGAGTGCATAATTAAATGTGAATTTGTTCCCGAAGCCAAATGGAAGGCTTTTGAGGGGGTCTGCTCCGTGACAAAAGGCTGGGGCTTTTTGTCTTTGGGACCGTTACCATGGTGATTTTCCCAGCCACTGAAATATCCAATATAAACATTTCAAGTCCCTCTGTGAATATACCACATTAAGCATTGCTGAAAAGATATCAAATTTGAGCCAAATTTCTACCCCGCGCAGATTCTACGCCCCGTCCGCGTCTCTTCTCCTGCTGATGTCGGGGAGAGGAAAGGATGACAGTATTATAGGCTGGAGAAGAAAAAAACATACAAGCTTGTGCTTTTATACATATTAGGGCTAAAGTCTGGTATGAGATTAAGCGTCTCTCTTAAGCCTCACTCTTCTAAGAATGCAGTTCTAAAATGATGGGTTGGCAAAAACACAATCCCATCCCTCTCTCTGTGTCTTTGTAGGATGTGATGAAGACCGGCACACTAGTCCTCCTCTTCCTCCTCCTCCTCCTCCTCCTCCTCCTCCTCCTCCTCCTCCTCCTCCTCCTCCTCCTCTTCCTCCTCCTCCTCTTCCTCCTCCTCCTCCTCCTCCTCCTCCTCCTCCTCCTCTTCCTCCTCCTCCTCCTCCTCAGGTCGCCTGCAGCTCAGCCGCGGTGCCAGAAAGCGCTCATGCCGTCGGGTGTTGAGGTGAAACCTCATCAAACGATATAGTTTATGGCTGTAGGCCTTTATGTTTTCTCGATTCCACATTAAAATAAAACAATGTGCTTTTTTAGGAAATATACTCCCTTTCTTTTGTTTTAGAGTCGTCAGAGTAAGACACACAGCAGCCGAAGGTAAACAAACAAGAAAAAAAGATTTGTTCAACTGTCACTCCGGCTGCCTTTTTAAAAAAAATCGGCAGAACGTCGGTATGCTCGAGCGACTCCTTCTCGGGGGTTTTACGATAAATAAAAAGACTCGTAGAGAAACTAACGGTCTGATTTTAGCAGTGCTGCCTTCTGTCGTCTGTTCTGTTGCTACGTGACGGCGAGGTCCAGCCCAGATGCTGCCTCTCTCCGTGATCTAATAAGTACTCCAGTAGCGGTGCCTATTAAAACCAGAGACGGCGGTTTCATCACAGCTATATTATCGTCTAAAAGAAACGTGAGCGGACTCCACGACGGCCGCTCGTATTCACGGAGAGTGTGTGGCCCGTTAAACTCACTTACTTTGGACGTGCTTTAAAGACTACTGTGCGCTCGCGTGGGGGGGGGATCCATTTGACGGGACGGATCCATTTGCTGTGAGCGCAGAGGTCACGCGTATACCGAGACGTCTACTGTAGGTGAGTGCTAGGGCTGGGTACTGAATCCGGTACTTTTAAGGGTACCGACCGAACCTGAGATCCACCGGGGCCTCACCAAAAAAGGTACCGTTGGGTAACGGTATCGATTCACATGTGAACGGTACCCAACCCTAGTCACATGTTACACCAACACATCTACTGTAGGTGAGGTGAGAGGTCACATGTAGCTACACCAAGACATTCAATCAATCAATCAATCAAATTTATTTGTATACTGTAGCACGTTTAAACATGACGCTTGTCAACCAAAGTGCTTCACATAGCTAAGCTAAGTACAAAGAAAAGTATAAAATAAACAGAAAAAGAAAATAAAATCAACGGATAGACAAAAGAAAAACAGAACAACACGTCAACAAGTACGGCAAGAGTCAAAGTGAGTCAGGGAAGGCCAGGCGATATAGGTGGGTTTTGAGTTTTGATTTAAAAAACTCGATGGAGGGGGCAGATTTGATGGACATGGGGATGCTGTTCCAGAGGTCAGGGACTGCGACCGCAAAAGCACGTCCCCCCCTAGACTTGAAGTTAGACCTACGAGTGGTTAGGAGACCCTTATCAGCCAATCTGAGGGCCCTGGCGTTGGTATAGGGGGTGAGGAGGTCTGCTAGGTAAGCAGGGGCTTTACCATTTAGGGCTTTATAAACCATTAAGAGGACCTTGAAGTCTATTCTAAAGCGCACCCGGAGCCAGTGGAGGGAGGCAAGTACAGGGGTGATGTGAGCTCTCTTCCGGGTACCTGTACTTGATCTTGGCTATGGACCGGAGCTGGAAAAAGCCACCGAGTTTACCTGCCTATTGAAGGAAAACTCGGGGTCAAAGAGCACGCCCAGGTTTTTAACAAAGGGCTTGACTAGGGGAGACAGGTTACCCAGGCGGCAATGACATTGGTTTGGTTTGGAGGGCCGAAAAGGAGGATTTCACATTTTGAGTGATTGAGCTGTAGAAAATTGTGTGCCATCCAGCATTTGATGTCGTCTAGGCAGGAATGAAGACTGTCAAGATTGTTTATATTGTTGGGTTTCATGGGGAGATAGACCTGAGTGTCGTCAGCATAAAAATGGAAAGAGATGTTGTGTTTTTTAATTATCAGACCAAGGGGCATTGCGGTGGGTGAGCGCAGAGGTCACATGTTACACCAAGACATCTACTGTGGGTGAGAGCAGAGGTCACATGTTACACCAAGACATCTACTGTAGGTGAGGTCACACCAAGACATTGAGGTCGGTGCAGAACCAAGTGGCACATCAAGAAAACACATGAAGCTCGTCCGTCCGTGGAACACGCCAACTTTTGGGAAAATTAGCTTATTTGCCATCTACCCTGGAGTTAGACAAGCAGATACATACCCTTTTCTTCTCTGTGCATGCATTAGGCTTAGGGAACAGCCGTGCCGTTAGCCTAGCTTGGCGTCATTCACTGGAAGTAGGTGTGCCAGTGTAGCCTAGTTCCCAGTCACGAAATACACTCCAAATACAACTCCAAAACGTTCCTGTAAACATGTTGTGAGCTGTGTATTTACAACGTGGAGAAATATAAATTTTCATTTTCTAAGCAGATATATACTCGGAACTATTTGTTGCCGAACCACTGCTGCCTGGGCACAGTGATTTCATCACCTCAATAGCCCAATTTTTTTAAATGTATTACTCAGTAAGAGGACACATTGAGCCTTGCCCTTGACTATAATACTCCTTATGACGTTAAATCAACCTCCATGTAGGACCTGATGAAAATCAATCTATGCTCAAAACATCACTTTTTAATCAACATCAACATCAATTTGATGTATAGATTTTATTCTAGGCTCTGTTCACTGAAAATGAAAGGGTACCAGTTGTAGCTCAAACAGAGATGATTCATGTACAGCAATGGTTTAAAAGGGTAGAATCTACTGTAACATACACAGACCTACAGTATATGTTATCATATTTAGTTTAAGCCATTGTTTTTCTTCTTGCCAGCGTAGCATAGTCTTATCAAACCTATCAAACTTATCAAAATTGTTCCATTTCCCCCCCAGACCCATATAAACACCCGGAGACAGTTTCCTGATAAATTGCAGTATATTCCAAGTCCTGGCGTAACCTACGGTCAACAACAGTTGGCTGGTTTCGGTTTTCACCTGCATCTGTTTTGCATTATAAGGGTTGTGACATAACGGTAGGACTTTGCTATGGCTTTGTGTTCATTTCTCCATCGGAGTCGACTAGAGTCTAGTGGGGTTAATGAATTAGCATCACAGTTGATGAGTGAGGACCGTGTTTTATAAGGTCTCACTGCCGTTACCAATTCATATTAACAAGGGGGCGAGAGACGAGGAGAGTCGAGGGACTTAAAGAACCCACCGGTGTTAGAATTCATCAGCCACTATGAAGATAATAATAATAATAATAATAATAATAATAATAATAATATAATAATAATAATAATAATAATAATAATAATAATAATAATAATAATAATAATAATAATAATAATAATAATAATAATAATAATAATAATAACAATAACTTTATTTGTATAGCACATTTCATGCAAGAATTGCAGCTCAAAGTGCTTCACAGCAGAAATAAGACATAAAATGTGCACATAAAGTGCAGACATATAAAATCACAGTTTTTCACATTAGCATCTAAAATCCCAATAGGTCACCTTGTTTATGGTCTGATTCAATTGCAGTTTTAAAAATAGACAATAATAAAACGAGTATAATAGAATAGACAGTAAGATAGTGCAATAGTGCAGTGCAATAAAATAGTTCTGGATTACTGTTTAACAGTTCAAAGCCGTCTTTACCTTCCCTGTTTGATGACAGCCAGAGCTATATTCAGCCTTATGTCTATATTCTAGAGCAAAGAGATGTGACAAAAGGAGAGTGAGATGGGAGAGGATATTACGTGTGTGTGTGGCTGTTGTGAGGTTATAAATTAGACTGCGCTTTAGTTAGACAGCACTTTTTTTTTTATAGCCAGACAATATGGCAAAAGAAAAAGAAAGTATTTTCTGCCATGTTTAGACGGAGAGAGTCTCAACAGAAACCGCAGAAGTCGTCTTGCGGGCTCACTTTTAATTTTGTGTTTAGACTAGTGTTTTGGGAGGGAATTCTTCGTGCAGACGAGGCTGTAAAAGCATAGTCGACTCGAGACGACGGAGCCCCGCTACACTGCCTCAGGTCGTTGAGACAACCAAGCGTGCTGTGAAGACCCGCCCTACTCTGTCTCTGATTCGCAGACTGTGGGTGGGGGAATGTGATTGGACCAAAGCATAGTCTCACACACAGACAGTGGCTCCAGTCACTAATAGTTGTGATAGCCGCTGGACTGATGTGTATTTAAAAGTACTGCCAATGTAGCCTTCAGGTGATCTCCGTGGATAGAATCAGAGATGCTTGTTCGCTTTGTTTACGCTTCTAGGCGCATGCCTGTGACGTAAGCAGTATGCGACGAGAGCCTTGAGAACCCTTTCGTCATAGTTTTATGCGGTTTGACTGTACAGATGATAGCGCAAAGTTCTATAGTTTCTAGGATTTCCACCCAGGAAGGTGGTTTCACTTTTTTTGCGGATTCTCACCGCAAAAACAGCGTTGCCGTAAGAACAAAAGGCACATCCGAATTATTTTTTTCGGATTCACCCGTGAGCGTTTCCGTCTAAACATGGCCTTAGTTCTCATGCTATGTGTGTGTTGTGTTTGAAGTCGTGCACCAGTATATCTACATCCTCTAGTCCAGTGTTTCTCAACTGGTGGGTCGCGACCCAAAAGTGGGTCGCAGGGCCATTTTGAGTGGGTCGCGGATGTGTGTGTAAAAAAAAAAAAAAAAAAATCTTTTTTTATACTTTTTCTTTTGCACTACCTATCTTTGTGAAAGTGGCTTCTCGGCTCTGGTCCAGCTCGAGACAAAGCAGAGGAACAGATTGGACACTGAGCATGACCTCAGAGTTGCTTTGTCTACCATCACCCCAGACTTTGAGACTCTTGTCAGGAGCAAACAACATCCCCAGTTATCCCATTAGTTCCCTGGGATGTTAAGCTAAGAAGTCTGCTAAGAAGGATATATTATTTATTATTATTATTATTATTATTATTATTATTATTATTATTATTATTATTATTATTATTATTATTATTATTATTATTATTATTATTATTATTATTATTATTATTATTATTATTATTATTATTATTATTATTATTATTATTATTATTATTATTATTATTATTATTATTATTATTATTATTATTATTATTATTATTATTATTATTATTATTATTATTATTATTATTATTATTATTATTATTATTATTATTATTATTATTATTATTATTATTATTATTATTATTATTTCATTTCATTGTGTTTTTAGCCCTAGTTGCACTTTTGTTGCAACCCCAGTTATCCCATTAGTTCCCCCAAACTTACTGTAGGTCTATGTTAAGCTAAGAAGTCTGCTAAGAAGCATAATTATTTATTATTATTATTATTATTATTATTATTATTATTATTATTATTATTA
>NC_140179.1:55993770-56026270 GCF_963971535.1 Notolepis coatsorum | reverse complement strand
CACACACACACGCACCACACACACACACTCCTCCTATAAGCCTTTTGAGAGGATGAAAGCTCCAGTTAAGTCGTATTATTGGCTTACTTTGGAAGGTTCTGATAGCAACTCACCAGGGATATATATATATATTTTCAAATAGAACAACTCCTGTAAAGGCCCCATTGTTTGTTGAAAGGCCGGCAGAGAGGAGCCAGAATTAGTCAGGCAGTCAGGTAGAGGACTGCCACAGATTCTCACTGAGACATAGTAAGTTACTGAAGGTACCATTACTTCCCGTCCCCTCAGGACTGGACACCCGTCCAATTTTCCACCGTCAACTAAAAACACACTTCAATCAATATCTGAATAAATAAAATAAAATCTTACTGTTCCATTTGACCCAGGCTGTTTATTTGATGAATAATGCAAGGGCACACAATGGAAATGGGCATGTTCCAACGATGTTGTTAACCTCCCCTCAGGCCTCTACCCTCTACCCTCCACCCTCCACTCTCTACCCTCCACCCTCTACCCTCCACCCTCCACTCTCTACCCTCCACCCTCCACTCTCTACCCTCCACTCTCTACCCTCCACCCTCCACCCTCCACCCTCCACTCTCTACCCTCCACCCTCTACCCTCCACCCTCCACTCTCTACCCTCCACCCTCCACTCTCTACCCTCTACCCTCCACCCTCTACCCTCCACCCTCCACTCTCTACCCTCCACCCTCTACCCTCCACCCTCCACTCTCTACCCTCCACTCTCTACCCTCTACCCTCCACCCTCCACTCTCTACCCTCTACCCTCCACTCTCTACCCTCTACCCTCCACCCTCCACTCTCTACCCTCTACCCTCCACTCTCTACCCTCCACCCTCTACCCTCCACCCACCACTCCCTACCCTCCACCCTCCACTCTCTACCCTCCACCCTCTACCCTCCACCCACCACTCCCTACCCTCCACCCTCCACTCTCTACCCTCCACCCTCCACTCTCTACCCTCTACCCTCCACCCTCCACTCTCTACCCTCTACCCTCCACACTCTACCCTCCACCCTCTACCCTCCACTCTCTACCCTCCACCCTCTACCCTCCACCCTCCACTCTCTACCCTCCACCCTCTACCCTCCACCCTCCACTCTCTACCCTCCACCCTCCACCCTCCACCCTCCACTCTCTACCCTCCACCCTCTACCCTCCACTCTCTACCTCCACCCTCTACCCTCCACCCTCCACTCTCTACCTCCACCCTCTACCCTCCACCCTCCACTCTCTACCCTCCACCCTCTACCCTCCACCCTCCACTCTCTACCCTCCACCCTCCACCCTCTACCCTCCACCCTCCACTCTCCACCCTCCACTCTCTACCCTCTACCCTCCACCCTCCACCCTCCACTCTCTACCCTCCACCCTCCACCCTCCACTCTCTACCCTCCACTCTCTACCCTCCACCCTCCACTCTCTACCCTCCACCCTCCACCCTCTACCATCTACCCTCCACTCTCTACCCTCCACCTCCACCCTCCACTCTCTACCCTCCACCCTCCACTCTCTACCCTCCACCCTCCACTCTCTACCCTCCACCCTCCACTCTCTACCCTCCACCCTCCACTCTCTACCCTCCACCTTCCACTCTCTACCCTCTACCCTCCACTCTGTACCCTCCACCCTCCACCCTCTACCCTCCACCCTCCACTCTCTACCCTCCACCCTCCACTCTCTACCCTCCACCTCCCACCCTCTACCCTCACTCTGTACCCTCCACCCTCTACCCTCCACCCTCCACCCTCTACCCTCCACCCTCCACTCTCCACCCTCCACTCTCTACCCTCTACCCTCCACCCTCCACTCTCCACCCTCCACTCTCTACCCTCCACCCTCCACTCTCTACCCTCCACCCTCCACCCTCCACTCTCTACCCTCCACTCTCTACCCTCCACCCTCCACTCTCTACCCTCCACTCTCCACCCTCCACTCTCTACCCTCCACCCTCCACTCTCTACCCTCCACCTCCCACCCTCTACCCTCCACTCTGTACCCTCCACCCTCTACCCTCCACCCTCCACCCTCTACCCTCCACCCTCCACTCTCCACCCTCCACTCTCTACCCTCTACCCTCCACCCTCCACTCTCTACCCTCCACCTCCCACCCTCTACCCTCCACTCTGTACCCTCCACCCTCTACCCTCCACCCTCCACCCTCTACCCTCCACTCTCTACCCTCCACCCTCCACTCTCTACCCTCCACCTCCCACCCTCTACCCTCCACTCTGTACCCTCCACCCTCTACCCTCCACCCTCCACTCTGTACCTCCACCCTCCACCCTCTACCCTCCACCCTCCACTCTCTACCCTCCACCCTCCACTCTCTACCCTCCACCCTCCCACCCTCTACCCTCCACTCTGTACCCTCCACCCTCTACCCTCCACCCTCCACCCTCTACCCTCCACCCTCCACTCTCTACCCTCCACCCTCCACTCTCTACCCTCCACCCTCCACCCTCTACCCTCTAAAATGGCACCTACATCTACAATAGGTGAGTGCAGAGGTCACATGCACACCGATTGATTGATTGATTGATTGATTGATTGATTGATTGATTGATTGATTGAAAACTTTATTAACAGATTGCAGAATGGGTACAATACAGTACAGCTCAATTCTCAAATGTGAGAATAGTCATTCTTTCGTATCGAAACTTAACGTATCGTAGCGTAGATGACTCTACCCCTACCTAGAACAAATAGCCTGAAATACCCTGTCAATTACAGGGCTGTGAGGTCATGAATAACCTTCCAAGTAACATTCGTTCTATCAGTGGAAAGGCATGTTTTAACAACTCAGAATCCACCTACATTCTTTAGTCTAAAAATTGAATGAACATGATTATCTTATTTTCTGTCTTTGAATAAAAAAGAATTCTATGACCAATGACATTTATTTGATCTTTTTGTTATTAGAATTATGGATTGCTTGATTATGTATGTGTTTATGTTTTATGTTTGTGTATGTCTGTCTTGGACCCCAGTAAGACTAGCTCGACGTCAAGGCATCCAGCTCATGGGGATCCTTTTAATAAACAATAAACAATAAAATTCCAGTGAATGAAATTATGTTTAAACTGTTCCATCAGTTTAATAATAATAATACATTTAATTTATATAGCGCTTTTCAAGAACCCAAAGACGCTGACAATAAGCAAAAACAAATGAACAGAGAAACAAAGAACCACAGGGAATAAGCAACAGTATGAATACGCAGACATAAAACCAACAGGTAACACGTAACAAATACAAAGTCCAGTAGGGGAACAATCAGGGAAGTAAGGAAACCGAGGGGAGGGGGGGGGGGGGGGCAGGAGTTTGCTGAGGACCCCCTTGCTTTTATCGTACAAATACGATAATTATCTTACATCTAGCAGTGGTGCGCGAGCCTGTACCGCCGAACCAAATTCAGATCCAACTTTCAGACGAGACGTTGCAGATCAAATAAGACTCACGATCCAACATAGCAATCTTGTCATTAAAAATGTTGCCCAGAAACATATTTTAGGTTACATTTTAGGTCGAAAAAACAAGATTTATGCGTGAGAGAACAGACAGAGGGAGAGATGGAGGGAGAGAGACAGAAAGGGAGGGAGAAAAAGAGAGGAGAAATAGAAATAAACAGAGAGAGAGGGAGAGAAAGAGAGAGAGAGAGAGAGAGAGAGAGAGAGAGAGAGAGAGAGAGAGAAGAGAGAGAGAGAGAGAGAGAGACAGAGAGAGAGAGAGAGAGAGAGAGAGAGAGGGAGGAGAGAGAGAGAGAGCGAGAGAGAGAGAGAGAGAGAGAGAGAGAGAAGAGAGAGAGATAGATAGATGCTGTGTGAGAAACAGACAGAGAGAGAGAGAGAGAGAGAGATAGATAGATGCTGTGTGCGAAACAGACAGAGGGAGAGATGGAGGGAGAGAGACAGAAATGGAGGGAGAAAAAGGTGTGACATACTGTATATTTTAGTTGATGAAATATTTTTGTTGACTAAATATTTTAGTTGATGAAATATTTTTTCATTTCAGTGTCACAGTATGACATTGATCTCCAAAATAAGAACAAAAAAGAAAAAAATCAGCTGGGCCAGGGAGCCGCTGCTGATTGGCTAAAGAGCCGCATGCGGCTCCGGAGCCGCAGGTTGCCGACCCCTGAACTAGACCCTGGTGCCCTGGAGCAAGGCACACACGTCCAACAGCTCCAGAGGCTGTGGTTGTATTGAGTAGCTTTCAGAAAAAATAAATAACGCACATCCTCCGTTTGTTGGTGCTGAGCCAAACTGTAAAAACAGTAATACATAAGATAAAGCAGGGCTCGCACTCAGTCGTAGTTCCAAGGTGTTTTATTTGACAAAAAAAAGGCAGATGCAACGTTTCGACCCTTCTGGTCTTCTTCAAGCATGAAGACAACAACACACTGACATCTTTTTATACAGGAAGTGAACTAAATTAGTTCACTTCCTGTATAAAAAGATGTCAGTGTGTTGTTGTCTTCATGCTTGAAGAAGACCAGAAGGGTCGAAACGTCGCATCTGCCTTTTTTTTGTCAAATAAAAACACCTTGGAACTACGACTGAGTTGCGAGCCCTGCTTTATCTTATGTATTGAGTAGCTCCCAATACAATGTGTGTGTGCCATTATAAGTAGGCTAAGGTTAAATAAAGTTTAAATAAAAATTCCTAGTTCACTGTCTCTCTCCTCTAGGGATGTCCCGATCCGATCACGTGATCGGGATCGGGGCCGATCACGTGATTTTCCGAAGATCGGGATCGGCAAAATAAATTAAAAAAAATCTGGATTTCTTTTTTTTTGTACTTTTTTTTTTTTTTCAACAAACATGACCATGTTCATGTCTTAAACTGATACTGAGGCCTTAGTTTTGGTTTTAAATTGCATATCATCATTCATTTATTTATTGTCACACAGAGCAGACTAATTTTGCCAAAACAAACGCATTTCCTTTGATTTAATTATACATCAAATGATTTATGTCAAGGATTGCAATGCCTCGCTTGAATGAAGTTAACTTTTCACCTGGATAACGTCAACATTCATGGTGAATGTAATGTGAGAAATTGGGATACATTTTTTTTTTTGGATCGGAAAGATCGGTATTGGTAGATACTCAAAATCACATGATCGGGATCGGATCGGGAGCAAAAAAAATTGATCGGGACATCCCTATCTCCTCTACCTTCCTCCTCCGTTTCACTCTCTCTCTTTCCTCCATCCCCCTTCAAGGCTTCTATCTACTCTCGTCTCTCTCTCTCTCTCTCTCTCTCTCTCTCTCTCTCTCTCTCTCTCTCTCTCTCTCTCTCTCTCTCACACATCCTCAATGTCACTCTCTATCTCTCTCTTCCTCTCCTTCCCTCTCTTTCTCCCTCTCTATCTTCTCTCCCCATTTCACTATATTTCCCTCTCTCCCTCCATCCCTCCCTCCTAGAATGGAAGCACAAAGAGCCGGGTAGCATCCTCATCACCGTCCCAACCCTCACCCTCTCTGTACCATCCAACAATCCTACTACCACAGTGGGATGAGAGAAGAGGAGAGGAGAGGGGAGGGGAAGAGAGATGGGGGAAGGGGGAGGGGGAGAGGAGAATAAATTGAGAGAGGAGAGGAGATGAGACAGGAGGGGAATAAAGAAGAGGGGAGGAGAGGAAAATAAAAGAGGGAGGAGAGGGGAAGAGAGAAGTGGGGAAGAGAGGAGAGGGGGGGAGGAAAGGGGAAGAAGAGAGAGGAGAGGAGAATACAAGAGAGGCGAGGAAAGGAGAGGATAATAAAAGATAGGAGATGAGAGGGGAAGAGAGAAGAGGGGGGAGAGGAGAGGAAAATAAAAGAGAGGAAAGGAGAATAAAAGAGAGGAGAGGAGAGGAGAGGGGAAGAGAGAAGATGAGAGGAGAGGATAGGGGAAGAGAGGAAATGAGAGGGGAAGAGAGAAGAGAGGAAGAGAGAGGAGGAGAGGAGAGGGATGAGAGGGTAGGGAAGAGAGAAGAGGAGAGGGGAGATAATAAAAGAGAGGAGAGAATAATAAAATATATGAGAGGAGAGGGGAGGAGAGGAGAGGCGGAGAGAGAAGAGGGGAGGAGAGGAGAATACAAGAGAGGAGATGGGAGGAGAGGAGAGGGGAGGGGAAGAGATGGGAGGGGAAGAGAGAAGAGGAGAGGAGAGGGGAAGAGAGAAGAGAGGAAGAGAGAAGAGGAGAGGAGAGGAGAGAAGAGAGGAAGAGAGAAGAGGAGAGGGGAGGAGAGGAAATGAGAGGGGAAGAGAGAAGAGAGGAGATAATAGGGGAGGAGAGGAGAGGAGAAAAGAAAAGAGAGGAAGAGAGAAGAGGAGAGGAGATGGGATGAGAGGGGGAGGGGAAGATGGAAGAGGGGAGGGGAGGCGAATAAAGAGAGGAGAGGAGAGGGGAAGAGAGGAGAGGGAATAAAATATATGAGAGGAGATGAGAGGAGAGGAGAGAGGAGGAGAGGAGAGGAGAGGGGAAGAGAGGGGAAGGGAAGAGAGAAGAGGAGAGGGGAGGATAATAAAAGAGAGGAGAGGATAATAAAATATATGAGAGGAGAGGGGAGGACAGGAGAGGGAGGAGAGGAGAGGCGGAGAGAGAAGAGGGGAGGAGAGGAGAGGGGAGGGGAGAGATGGGAGGGGAAGAGAGAAGAGAGGAAGAGAGAAGAGGAGAGGAGAGGAGAGAAGGGAGGAAGAGAGAAGAGGAGAGGGGAGGAGAGAAATGAGAGGGGAAGAGAGAAGAGAGGAGATAAGAGCGGAGGAGAGGAGAGGAGAAGAGAAAAGAGAGGAAGAGAGAAGAGGAGATTGGAGGGGAAGATGGAAGAGGGGAGGGGAGGGGAATAAAAGAGAGGGGAGGAGAGGGGAAGAGAGGAGAGGGAAATAAAATATATGAGAGGAGATGGGAGGAGAGGAGAGAGGAGGAGAGGAGAGGAGAGAGGAAGAGATAAGAGAGGAAGAGAGAAGAGTAGAGGAGAGGGGAATAGAGAAGAGAGGAAGAGAGAAAAGGAGAGGGGAGGAGAGAAGAGGGGAGTAGAGGAGAATAAAAGAGAGGAACATAAAAGAGAGGAGAGACGAGGAGGGGGAAGAGAGAAGTGGGGAAGAGAGGAGAGCGGGGAGAAAAGGGGAAGATAGAAGAGAGAGGAGAGGAGAATACAAGAGAGGAGATGGGAGGAGAGGAGAGGGGAGGGGAAGAGATGGGAGGGGAAGAGAGAAGAGGAGAAGAGAGGGGAAGAGAGAAGAGAGGAAGAGAGAAGAGGAGAGGAGAGGAGAGGAGAGAAGAGAGGAAGAGAGAAGAGGAGAGGGGAGGAGAGGAAATGAGAGGGGAAGAGAGAAGAGAGGAGATAAGAGGGGAGGAGAGGAGAGGAGAGGGGAAGAGAGAAGAGAGGAGATAAGAGGGGAGGAGAGGATAGGAGAAAAGAAACGAGAGGAAGAGAGAAGAGGAGAGGAGATGGGAGGAGAGGAGAGGGGAAGATGGAAGAGGGGAGGGGAGGCGAATAAAAGAGAGGAGAGGAGAGGGGAAGAGAGGAGAGGGGAATAAAATATATGAGAGGAGATGAGAGGAGAGGAGAGAGGAGGAGAGGAGAGGAGAGGGGAATAGAGGGGAAGGGAAGAGAGAAGAGGAGAGGGGAGGATAATAAAAGAGAGGAGAGGATAATAAAATATATGAGAGGAGAGGGGAGGACAGGAGAGGGGAGGAGAGGAGAGGCGGAGAGAGAAGAGGGGAGGAGAGGAGACTACAAGAGAGGAGATGGGAGGAGAGGAGAGGGGAGGAGAAGAGATGGGAGGGGAAGAGAGAAGAGGAGAGGAGAGGAGAGGGGAAGAGAGAAGAGAGGAAGAGAGAAGAGGAGAGGAGAAGAGAGAAGAGAAGAGAGGAAGAGAGAAGAGGAGAGGGGAGGAGAGGAAATGAGAGGGGAAGAGAGAAGAGAGGAGATAAGAGGGGAGGAGAGGAGAGGGGAAGAGAAAAGAGAGGAAGAGAGGAGAGGAGAGGATAGGGGAGGATAGGGGAGGGGAAGATAGAAGAGGGGAGGGGAGGAGAATAAAAGAGAGGAGAGGAGAGGGGAAGAGAGGAGAGGAGATGAGAGGGGAATAAAATATATGAGAGGAGATGGGAGGAGAGGAGAGAGGAGGAGATGAGAGGGGAAGAGGGAAGAGAGGAAGCGAGAAGAGAGGAAGAGAGAAGAGGAGAGGAGAGGGGAAAAGAGAAGAGAGGAAGAGAGAAAATGAGAGGGGAAGAGAGAAGAGGGGAGGAGAGGAGAATAAAAGAGAGGAGCATACAAGAGAGAAGAGACGAGGAGAGGGGAAGAGAGAGGAAGAGAGAAGAGAAGAGGAGAGGGTAAGAGAGAAGAGAGGAAGAGAGGAGTTGAGAGGAGAGGGGAAGAGAGAAGAGATCAGAGGATATGAGAGGGGAGGAGAGGAGAGGAGAGGGGAAGAGAGAAGAGAGGAAGAGAGAAAAGAAGAGGGGAAGAGAGAAGAGGGGGGAGAGGAGAATAAAAGAGAGGAGAATAAAAGAGAGGAGAGACGAGGAGAGGGGAAGAGAGAAGAGAGGAAGAGAGAAGAGGAGATGGTAAGAGAGAAGAGAGGAAGAGAGAAGAGGAGAGGCGAGGAGAGGAGAGAGGAAGAGAGAAGAGGAGAGGAGGGGGGAAGAGAGAAGAGAGGAAGAGAGAAGAGGAGAGGAGAGGAGAGGAGAGGAGAGGAGAGGAGAGGAGAGGAGAGGAGAGGAGAGGAGAGGAGAGGAGAGGAGAGGAGAGGAGAGGAGAGGAGAGGAGAGGAGGGGGGGGGGGGGCACAGCATGTATGAGAGCCACCGCTTATTGCCTGCTCTCGACATAAACTCATTACACAGCCTGGCAGCCTCTCCCGGAGCCGGGGCATCAGAGAGACACAGACTCTGAGACGGGAGGAGGAGGGGATTACTTCTGAAAATGTAATCAATTACAAATTACACAATGACTTCCTTTAACCCTTTCAGGTGTCCACATGTTTTGGAATGTTCTCTTGTAATTCTATTTCACAAATTCTAGAACTCTAGCGCCAAGTTACACACCATCATCATCGCCATTATCATTAGAATGTCCAGCTCTCAATGAACACGATCTGCCCAAACGCTGAGAACTCAGTGATGTAAACATTATTATTAATGCAGTTATAATTATAATTAATGCAGTTATAATGCAGTTATGCAGAGGGTGGAGGGTAGAGGTTAGAGGGTAGAGGGTAGAGGGTAGAGGGTAGAGGGTAGAGGGTAGAGGGTAGAGGGTAGAGGTTAGAGGGTAGAGGGTGGAGGGCGGACCATGGGACGTTTGTTTATGTTTGGTGTACTTGCCAAAGTGCAGTGTGAAAGCCAACCCATCCAAATTAACTTCACCAACTCAAATAGCATATTTCACACTTATTATAACCACTTACTTCTCTGAATATGAGAGTATACCTACGTATCGTGTCTATACGTGTCTATTTATCATTCAAATGCATGGCAAGTACATTACATTTTACATTTAGTCATTTAGCTGACACTTTTATCCAAAGCACCACAAGTTCACAAGTCAGCAGGAAGGGTACAACTCTTACAGCTGAGTAACAATGTTCATCAAGGTGTAGAAACTTGAGTGCTGCAGTGTTGAGTGCATAGTGCATAGGTAGAGACATGTTAGTATATTAGGTGTGCATGATGGTATATAAAACAGTAAGAAGGTTAGTCTATTTTATTTTTTCATTTCAGATATTGATTGAAGGAGTGTGTCTTTAGTCGACAATGAAATATTGGTCGGGTTTCGGCTGTCCTAACTGTGGTGGGAAATTCGTTCCACCATTGTGGAGCAAGGACCGAGAATAGGGTCAGGGTCCCTCTCCATGATACTTGGTAGGAGTGGTTGTGGAGGTAGGATGTCAGCCATGCCAGCACAGCCACTCCCATTCCTGCGAGGGATGCGAGGAGGATCTGATGGTGGTCTGTTCATCATTACAATGCATAGGTAGGGTCAGACCATATGGCCACCCGTGAGTGAAATACTATACATAGTAAGGTAGGGTCATAGTATACCACCTCTATATTTACATTTACATTTAGTCATTTAGTTGATGCTTTTATCCAAAGCGACTTACAAGTTCTGTACAACAAGTCATCAGGAAGGGTACAACTCTATCAGCTGAGTAACAATGTTCATCAAAGTGTTGCGTGTTACAGTGTAGGTTAGTTTATTAGGACAAGTGCATGACAGTAAGGTTAGTTAGGGTTAGATTTTTTTTATTTATTTTTTTTTATTTCAGATAATGGTTGAAGAAGTGCGTCTTTAGTCGACGGCGAAAGATTGGACGGGATTCGGCTGTCCTAACTGGGGTGGGTAGTTCATTCCACCATTGTGGGGCAAGGACTGAGAATAGGCGGCTTCTCTTTGATGACCCTCCCAAAGCTCGGATAGGAGTAGGTCTGAGGCGGCCAGAATATGCAGAGCGTAGGGATCTTGAGGGTGTGTAGTTAGAGACCATTGACCGGAGGTAGGCGGGAGCCGTTCCCTTTGCCGCACCGTATGCTAGGTCGAGGGCCTTGAAGCGGATACGTGCAGCAATGGGGAGCCAGTGCAAGTCTCACACAGTCATTCACTCACCGGTTATTCACTCACAGTTAGTCACTCTGCCCCTAGTGGTGGCTCACAAGCAACGCACTCTGTTCGTTTCACATCTATGAATGGACTGCATGTGGACTGCGTTTAAATAGTGCTTTTATCCAAAGCACTTTACAGCGTATGCCTCACATTCACCCGTTCACTCACACATTCACATAACCACGCAAGGTGCCAACCTACTCATCGTGGAACAGTTAGGGGTTAAGTGTCTTGCTCAAGGACACTTCAACGTGCTGACGGGAGGAGCCGGAATCTTCCGCTTACCAGACGACCTGCTCTAGTACCTCCAGAGCCACTGTCGCCCCCATCTTTGACAATGTGTGTCCTTGTTCTGGGGACACTCACCCATTAGCTTAATTGCTATTAAAACATATGGTGGTACAGATCTCCTTAACCGTCCTCTACTACGACGAAGTACAACGCAGTGATAAAACCCCGGGAGAGACACACCAGAGGGCCCACCGCCTCGTACGTGCTAAACCAAGCGTGCAACAATAAAGCACCACCCATCACCTGGGAACCCACTGGGGCACTAGGTGAGAGCACAATAGGGAGGTGTAGTGGTTAGGTCATTGCTGTTTCCCGCGCGGTCCACCCCTCTTGAAATTTCAATGTATTTTCCAATGGACCCATTTCTAAATAGTCTCATTTAAAACACATAAAGCATGAACATTGGCATGGTGTACCTTTCTGTGTGTATTCATACACAATCGCTATAGCTCAACATGAAAAGATCCGCAATTAATCGTAAAATAATTACGTATAATTGGATTTCAACCAGAAATGCTTAAACAATAATGTTAGTGATAGAAGGGAACTCATTTTGTGCAAAAATGGAAAGATGGGGCGCCCGAGTGGCGCACTGCATACAGCACTGCGGTGCTACACGGCCGACCCGGGTTCGACTCCCGGACCCGGTGATCTTTGCCGAATGTCTTCCCTGGTCTATCTCCCATTCCTCCTCTCTCTCTACCGGACTGCCCGGTAGAAAAAAACAATAAAAACCTACAAAAACATAATTTGACCGAAAGGACAAGTAACATTTAAAAAAATGGAAAGCTTGCCAACGTTCACGAGGCAGAATTATTACAACAGCCGATAATACATTTTCCCAATGATAAATCCCAATATGGGTGGACCGCGCGGGAAACTAAAGTGACGTCGTCAGACTACACCTCCCTATCACAGAGAGCACCAGAGCCCTGCGGAGTCTGTGTGGAGGGCGGACGACAACGCGCTAATGTTTTAGCCCGTCAACCCGCTGTCATGAGAGAAGATGGACGGCTTTGGAAATAGAACTAAATTACAGGGCCAGGCCCTCATTGTCGGGGCCGCTGGACAATGGATAGTGTGGCTGAGGTTTTGTCCCTTTCTGCTTTTTTCTTTTCCTTTCTAAAAACGACATGCCAAAAAAGAAATACAGGCCTGACGACAAAACTGAGAACTCGTTGTTTTTATGGTTATTTTTTTATGGAATTCTGCGTTATATACGGCCGAAAGAGAGAGAGAGAGGCAGGGGAGACGTGTGGACAGATGAAGACGGTGATGATGTGACGACGGCCAGAAGCCCAAGGTCTCAAACCTCATGGTGTCGTGGGCAATATTTACTCATTTATAATATTTATAACCACAACCACTACATACTAACCTTAACCATAACCACTACATATTAACCCTAACTCTTATCATAACCATAGAATATTAGACAGGCCCACCGCAAATAGATTACTGTGGTATAATATGTCCTCATGTAAATATGTCCCCCTTACCTGTGCCCCCCCCCTCTCTGTGGAATCACCCCCCTCCCCTGTGTCCCCAAACCTGTACCCCCTCCCCCCCATCTGACCTATCAAATGGGACCACACACCCCCCTTGTTGAACTATAAAGGGCTCCTCCCGACCACAATCAAGGCTTCTTACCTGGGTAATTTCAGCTGATCACCTGGGGCGAGAGCCTCAGCCATTCTCTCTATGTATTCTATCTGTTTGGTTAATAAACCCTTGTTATTATCCAAGCCTCGGTTGACTGAGCACATTCTTCATCAGGATATCTACAAATATCCCACATTACCCAAACTGACTAAATAACATTAACCATCCTCCCCTGCAGTGCACTCACAGTATGTCACCCCCTCCCCTGCAGTGCACTCACAGTATGTCACCCCCCCTCCCCTGCAGTGCACTCACAGTATGTCACCCCCTCCCCTGCAGTGCACTCACAGTATGTCACCCCCCCTCCCCTGCAGTGCACTCACAGTATGTCACCCCCCTCCCCTGCAGTGCACTCACAGTATGTCACCCCCCTCCCCTGCAGTGCACTCACAGTATGTCACCCCCCTCCCCCCTCCCCTGCAGTGCACTCACAGTATGTCACCCCCCTCCCCTGCAGTGCACTCACAGTATGTCACCCCCTTCCCCTGCAGTGCACTCACAGTATGTCACCCCCCTCCCCTGCAGTGCACTCACAGTATGTCACCCCCCTCCCCTGCAGTGCACTCACAGTATGTCACCCCCCTCCCCTGCAGTGCACTCACAGTATGTCACCCCCCTCCCCTGCAGTGCACTCACAGTATGTCACCCCCCTCCCCTGCAGTGCACTCACAGTATGTCACCCCCCTCCCCCCTCCCCTGCAGTGCACTCACAGTATGTCACCCCCCTCCCCTGCAGTGCACTCACAGTATGTCACCCCCCTCCCCTGCAGTGCACTCACAGTATGTCACCCCCCTCCCCTGCAGTGCACTCACAGTATGTCACCCCCCTCCCCTGCAGTGCACTCACAGTATGTCACCCCCCTCCCCTGCAGTGCACTCACAGTATGTCACCCCCCTCCCCTGCAGTGCACTCACAGTATGTCACCCCCCTCCCCTGCAGTGCACTCACAGTATGTCACCCCCCAGCAAATCAGCTGCTTTGGTCTGAGTCAATCAAGTTTTTAGTCAATCGTATAGTTGTTCTGTTCTGTTCCAGAGTCTACATTTTACGAGCTCTCTAAAATATTAGTGTATATGAACAAGGACATTTCCAAGGGTAGCCACTCCAGACATATCAAACGTTTTTCATAGGTTTTTCCATGTTGTAATGGCAAGCGGCCAGCGCTATTCTGAACACCCTTTTTTGCCCTATCCATAGTAGTCCGTCACACCAGCGGACAGCGGACATCTTGGTAGGCAGACGACGGGAGATAGTACGCAAATGACTATGATAATGATAATCGTTAAATGGCAGCCGTGACCAGTAAGCTGTGTTTGTGGCGTTGCGGCCATATTGGTAGGAAAGGATACATGATGAAAATAATATGAATAGTGTGTAAAGGTTGGAACTTGGTTGGGGCCCTGGTTGATATTGCATTTTTTTTCATGGGACCTATTGTGAAAATGGCCTTTGTTGAAGGCAGAGGTTCTGTGTAGGATTGTTAGTAACTGTCTAACTGCATATATAACTGTTTACACTAGTAACTGTCTAACTGCATATATAACTGTTTCCACTAGAGGGCGCTCTAGGCGGAGACACTCAGGAACACCACCAGGTGGCGAGTATAAATAGAGGTGTCTCCTCCCACTTCTTTCTCTTTCCCCCAGTCTCTCAGTGAGAGAAGACCTGAAGTGTTACTGCTCTGCCATGTGAATAATAAACCACGCCAGTTAAGGCTCAAGATAGAAACCATGCCTCTTGACCACATTATTGTCGCCCTATAGCCTAATTCTGTTAACAGCCTTTTCCTGTGTTTTGAATAGTTTTTTACCGAATGAGGGGTTGTCCTAACATTGAGCAAATGTTAAATATGTGCATTGTGCCTTTTCTGCTGTTCAGCTGTGACAAGAAACCTCCCTCTTGAAACCAGCTGATCAGGATTGCTGCCACAATCGCTGAAGTTACTAACGTGCATGGGAAGATGGCGGCTCAGATCTTGATAAAAATGTGCATGTACAGTAGGCGCCTCAAGTGTAAATGTTCTCTTTTCTACCTAAAGTTGAACCTAGAATAATTTATGTTTCTGATGACATTTTAATGATTGCTATGCTATTTCTTGAGTCATATTTCATCTGCAAATTTAGTTTGACAGTACATGCTTGCACATCACCACTAGATGTACAATAATTATCTCATGTGTACGATAAAAACAGCTAGCTTGTTACAGGCACAGAAACAGCCAATCGAGAACAGGACTGAAACAGAGAGGTATAGAGGCTGCTAGAATGCATAATCTGAGTGGGTTTTCTTCAAAAACCTCAAAAACATATTTAACCACTTAACTTATTGTATCTGAATCTTCAGAATGTTATCTTTCAAAAGTGACCAGGCTCCTGCATGTGCTATGAGTATAAAGTATAGTATATGGGTTTGCAAAAAAAGTATGCAGTCCTCAAAAACGAAAACTAAAATGGACACTTTTTGGGGCACCTGTTAAGAGGTTAAGGGACCTCAAATACCTATATTAACTTGTTGAAAAGGACTAAAAGATGTCCCCTTTAATGTTTTTTCCACACTGAATGAGTTCTCCAGTCGAAGACTTCAAATAACCTTTAAAACAGACAGGGGGGAGAGAAAGCCTCTGGTTATCCGAAGAACAACCGAAGACCCCACGCTGTGATCGTTTACCTCCGGTCCCTGAAGGGTTTTAACTATCACAAGTGCGGCCCAGAATGACTGATGGAAAGGATCTATCACACCAACGGCTATAGATGAATAGTTATCTGCGTGAGGGATGTTCCACTTCATTCTTTTTACGGGGAGGGTCGGCTGTGTATTTATGTATGGCGTCACAGAGGCACAACCCTCGCAGCTGTTTGCCCGTATCGGCCCGGTAACAAATGTTCTAATTCTCGGCGGGTCTGCGCCCTGATTACAGAGCAGGAGAGCCGGGGTGCTCTAGATCCCGCTGTGGTGGCGGGCAGGTGATTACGCGTAAAACAGCCCCCCGACCCACCCTCCCCCCGCGCTTGTTGCCACGGCGATGGTAAATGAGGTGTTCCGAAGGGGGAGGGGACAGAAGCTTGATGGTTTATATTATCAATCACGGGGGGGTATTTTTCAATTCTTCACGTAGATATAATCGCCCTAAAAAACACATTAACATTGAGGGAGCACTCCGGAGGGGGTATAATGGGGGATATTTCCAGCGTTATTGAGTCAAACTCTGCCAAGCCTCGAGTGACTGATGCTTCCCTCCGCGCCGAACGTGGAGACTGTGCAATGAATAAATATGGGGCGTCCAAACAACAATTAAACAATAAATAAATAAATAAATATAGTGTAAAAGACAAGCACGGGTGGGTAGGGGCGCAATCGCTCACGAGAAACACGTTTACGGAGGAAAGGAAGGAAACCGGAACCGAATGCATATTAACACCATTCATATTCAAGACAATGGAATAGAAGCCATTATTATTGTGAAGCGTTTCCAATTACATTTGCATTTGGCTCACATTACAGCCCCCTAATGTAAATGAAAACATATAGAATGAACTGTGATGGAGTCAGGCGAGGCGGTGGTATCTGCAGTATTTTAACTGTACCACAATACACACCTCCAAGGAGTATGGCGGCAATGTACAAGGTCTGGGAGGTCTACTGACTATAAATATGTACTGTCATGGATCCATGTAGGACTGGTAGGTCTACTGAATATGAAGGTATACTGTCATGGATCCATGTAGGTCTGGTAGGGCTACTGAATATGAAGGTGTACTGTCATGGATCCATGTAGGACTGGGAGGTGTAATATGATGTAATGAATGACATGTCAGAGACAACTCCGCCCAGGGCAGAACTAGCGAAACTAGCGTATGTCAGTGGCCAATCAGATCGCAGAACGCGAACCCGGAACTGGAAATCTGTTGGTAAAAGAATAGACGCTTCCTGGACTCTTACTTTTGAAACAGCACTGTGCAATATTACACCTACTGTAGACCTCAGTATATTTTTACTGTATTTATTTACTGTATATTTTATTCCATTTTTATTCTATTTGATTCTACTCTTATCTTAGGCAATTTGATTTGTTTAGTTATTCTTATTCGTGACCTGTTCTGTCTAAATGTTTAATGTTGAGCGATTTGCAGTGTCAAATTTCCCTCAGGATAATAAAGGTATTTCTATTCTATTCTATTCTAAGACCAATACCCCAAAACTGCTAATAACTGTTTTTATTTATTTAGAATGTGTTCTTGGAATTAATCAAATGCTATGCCCCTATGTCTATACTACTATCTACTATGTACTAAGCTACTATGCCTATACTACTACCTACTGTGCTACAGTATGCTACTATGTCTATACTACTATCTGCTATGCATTATGCTACTATTCCTATAGACCTGTTCGCTGTATACGTCAGACTCAGTGATCGCACGCATCAAGGAGACAAAAGGAGCGTAATCCTGGTCAGAACGACGGGGCAGACTACAATATTATTTGCATTTATTAGCCATGCTAGCGATCTAAACAATCAATCCATGCCAAAGCTAGATATGTAAAAGGTGAAAGACTCACACTCACAGCCGTGGTGATTTGGCTAAATAACATCGAGCCGTTTTCATTTGAAACAACTTTTTAGTCAGGGGAGTGTCATGGTTTCTCCATAGAGCCCCGTTGTACTTCTTTTGGCGCAGCAGCTCGCGCAGGTCCGGGGTAACTTAGTCACGTGACTCAGTTGGTATTGCTGATTGGCTCGAACTCGGTATGTTTGTAAACAGCGAACAGGTCTATACTACTACCTACAGGGCCGCCTGGGAGAAATGCGAGGCCCTGTGCGAGATTTAACGCAGCCTAGCCATCGAGAAAGGCCGCCATAGGCAGACTGTGTGTGTTAGAAAGAGAGAGAGAGAGAGAGAGAGCATGTGTGTTAGAGAGAGAGCATGTATGAGAGAGAGAGAGAGAGAGAGAGAGAGAGAGAGAGAGAGAGAGAGAGAGAGAGAGAGAGAGAGAGAGCATGTGTGTGTGTGTGTTAGAGAGAGAGCATGTATGAGAGATCCAAAAGGACAAAGATCAACACTTAAATCCAATGAGAAGATAATAATAATAATGCAGGACCTGCTCAGAGGTCTTTAATTGGCATGCAATTATCCTCAACACACACACACACCGGAACACACACGCATGCATTGTCTCTGTAGGATCGCCGATGCGATTCGTCTCTGCGATTAACCCATCCCGTCGTCCTTCCCCCCCAAGGGCAGCCGGGAGCAGACAGGCGTCAACGTGAGCTGCGCCAGGGGACCAATCCAAGTGCTCCTGTCCGTCTTCGTCAAGGACGCCACAGCGTTAGCGATCTGTTGTTGTGCATGTTTTTCCATTGGGTTTATCTTATCGGGGGGGAAACCCTTGCGAGCACGGGGAGAACATGCAAACTCCACACAGAAAGGCCTGGGAGATACCCCACCTGGGTACCTGGCATCATGGAAACCTTGTCCCCAAGTGGGAATCGAACCCTGGACCTTCTTGCTGTGAGGCGACAGTGTTAACCACTACACCACCGTGCCGAAGAGGGTCTATACCAGAGAAACCAAAGCAGCAAGGAGCCAATGGCCGACATCAGCTAAATAGGCTAGCCAGGTACTGTGACACCAGGCCACACACAGCTTTGGCCAACGGCCCAACGCTACCCAAGCTACACAAACGACCAAGACATTCACACACAGCATGAATGAATGAATGAATGATGAATGAATGAATGAATGAAAACTTTATTTAACAGATTGCAGAATGGGTACAATACAGTACGGCTCAATACATACAATTGTTAAGGGGATGCAGACCTGAGAAAGACGTTTGTCTTGTTTCCATCAGGGTCCCCCATTTTCAATTCATATAGAAGCACATGTCGTATCTCCAAATGTTGTGAAGTAGCATATGTTTTGCCTGGAAAAAAACATCGTTATTAACAAAACATTCGGGAGGGGAAGGAAGGAAGAGTGGGGTAATGTCATGACATTTTCATTAATCTTACCTGCACCAAGGAACGCAGGGCGAAAGGCCGTAACACAGGTCTCCACGTTGACGAAAGGCCTCTCGCTGTCGGGACAAAAATAAGCTGCTGCCAGAGCCTTGTCATGGTGCAGGCCCGACTACATCTTCTGTCAAAGATGATGTCGTAGTCAGAGTGCCAGAACCCCCTGCTATTCTCATGGCTAATGTCAATGGTCGTAGCACAAGCTAACAGCTAACTCAAGGCTAACTGATAGCATCAAACGAACGTTCCCAGCCGAGCGCAGCCGGCAGTTAACGTCGAAGCTAAACAGCTAACTGGCTAACAGTTAGCTCAACCAGGCTATCGCTAACCATTAGCTAACGCAGAAGCAAGCTATGCGGCTACATACAGCCAGGTGCTGACACCAGGCACACACCGTTAGCTACTAGTAGTACTATTAGCTAGTCGGCCAGTTTAGCTCCAGAGAGTGAGAGAGAGAGAGAGAGAGAGCGATGTCCACAGCGGGAATAGAATAGAGTTAATAGAATAGGTTAAAAACTCACCAAACGTCCAAGAGGATGGAGACAACCGCGTGGAGTTGACGAAGTTCATCTGCCAAACGACCATCCATCCTCTTCATCCTTGGCTGCAGGTTAGCTAACGCTAGATAGCCTTTAGCTAAGCTAGCTACTAGCCGACATCATCATGGGCCATGGCTATATCCCGACTGCCAAGGCTCTGCCAAGGCTCCGGCCATTTGTCCCGCCTTTCGTCAACGTTCCTTGGTGACTGACCGACTGATAATGACCGACCTTGGCTGGCATAACTAAGCATAATAGTCAAAAGCTGCACGCGCGAAATATTCAAACGCAGCTGACTCTTCTTCTTCTTCTTCTTCGTTTAAGTTTCCGGCGGCGTACTATGATGTAAGTAACCACTCCCTTCGTTGAAACCAATGCCTGCTGCAGAGCACCAGAGCTCCAATAGTGACCCAGGTGCAGACCCAGGAACAAGTCAGACACATTCTACAAACGTGTCTAATGTGAAATATATAAGCATATAAGCTAAACTAGATTTTTAGGTATGTGATGAAAAAGGGCCTCGCGGGAAGGGGGTCCCCCTTCCCGCGAGGCCCTGTGCGACCGCACTGCTCGCACACCCCCTGAGGCGGCCCTGACTACCTACTACTAGGAATGTCTGATCAATATGTGTCTGACTCGCACCTAAACCGCATGGACTATGAATGACGTATATCATGCCAGTTAGGGTACCTTATGTATACTGCACCTGTGTATACTGTATACATTACTTACTCACACAGTATATATTTAGATTCTCGTGTTTATTGTAACCATATTTATTGTAATGTATAATATATAACTGATATATTGGGGCATACAGACCCTCATCTGCACCTTTGATCACACTGCCTACTTGCTCAGATGCCTATATTCAGTGTTAATTATATTGTTTACACTGCCTATTTTTACTTTTCTACTGTACTATAATTGTATAGCCTGTATTTATGTCTTCTACTATTACCCTGCCCATACCTGTACCCCCCCTCCCCATGCTGCTTATCGTATCTTACTATGTACTATGCTACTATACCTATATTACTACCTACTACTGTATGCTAATATTATACTACTATGCACTCAGTGCAGCACTGAAGTTCGACACAGTTTGACGAACAATACCACTTAACTTTAGCTTCCAGAAGTGTACCCCTCCTGCTGATGTGTTGTACACATCTTGTACTGTAAGTCGCTTTGAATAAACGTGTCAGCTAAACCACTAAATGTAAATGTATCATGTAATTCTAGAACTCTCAATGACCAGTAGCCATTATTAAGCTAAGCTCCACGCCATCATGGACAACCCCTCCCACCCACTATAGACCACTGCACTTCCGCGTTACATTGAGCTCATGGAGGAGAGAGCGGAGGGAGAAAATTAATGAATGTGGATGAGAGCCTTGACATTAAGTGGTTGTAGCTACGGCTGTGGGGGTGCTGGAGACATGATCCAATAGACATTTATACGCCTGAGTCTCCTGAACACGGAGTCTCTGGATTTCTAGGTTTATCAATCTGCGCAAGCAGAGTTCGGGAGTAGATGCGGAAAGGTGACTATCGCTCGGCCGAGAAAGTGCCGATCGACTTGGGATTGGTCTCTCTGTATTCTGGAGACTGGAGGCGTATAAAAGTATATTGGATCATGTCTCCCGCACCCCCACAGCCGTAACTACAACCACTTAATGTCAAGGCTCTCATCCACATTCATTCATTTTCTCCCTCCGCTCTCTCTCCCATGATTTCAGAATACCGGAAGTGTTGCGGTGGTCTATACACAGACTTGGCTGATAGAAGGAGCACTTGCAGTGTTAGACTAAGACTCCCAAGATGCAACACTGAACGGCACAGGAAGTCCTTCATTCCAACAGCCATCAGACTGTATAACACATCACTGTGCCTCACTGCATCACTGAGCACAGAGTGACAGTACTAACTCTGGCATATCTCCTGGATCTTTTGACTTATGACTTTTTACCTTTACGTAGACACTTACATTTTTAACTGTAGTACATTTTACTGTATATTTTTGGCTGTATATTTTAGAATGTATATCCCTGACTGTATTTATATTCTCATTTCTGATTTGTGATTTTTGACTACCTAAAGGTTTATTGTGAGCAATCTGTGGTGCTGGATTTCCCTCGGGATCAATAAAGTACTTCTATTCTATTCTATTCTATTCTATTCTATTCTATTTTATTCTATTCTATTAACATCACCGTTAGAAACGTGAGAATACAACTTCTCAAGATTCTATCTGACACATTGTTCAGGTGGTACAGTAGATGGTCTGAAAGGGTTAACGGGGGTATTTTCTTAACATACAGCCCGGCGGGCTCGTGGGCAGCGGTACAGAGCGGTCTCGTGGGCGCTGCGTGCCAGCAGGGCAGAGAGGCTTTGTGGGCGAGAGGGAAATCACGCCCCCCGGCCAGAGAGACCAGAGAGAGTGGGCCTGGGAAAAAAAAAAGAAAAAAGAAGCCACTTGGAAGGAGGAGGTTGTAGAGCTGAGGCGCTAAGTGGAAAATAATATGATGTAATGAATGACATGTCAGAGACAACTCCGCCCACTAGCCACTGCTGGAGCTGTGTGTGTGTGTGTGTGTGTGTGTGTGTGTGTGTGTGTGTGTGTGTGTGTGTGTGTGTGTGTGTGTGTGTGTGTGTGTGTGTGTGTGTGTGTGTGTGTGTGTGTGTGTGTGTGTGTGTGTGTGTGTGTGTGTGTGTGTGTATGCGAGTGTGTATGTGTATGTGAGAGAGTTTGTGTGTGTGTCTGCGTGCATGCGTGTGTGTGTGTGTGCGTGTGTGTGCATGTCTGTCTGTGTGTATGTGCGTGTTAGTGTGGGTGTGTGTGTGTGCGATTGTGCGTGTTTGTATGTGTGCGTGCGAGTGTGTGTGTATATATGTGTGTGTGCATGTCTGTATGTATGTGTGTGCGTGTGTGTGTGTGCATGTCTGTATGTATGTGTGTGCGTGTGAGTGTGTGTGTGTGCAACACCAGTATGACCTATAGACAACACCTCTATGACCTATAGACAAACCTGTATGACCCCTGGATGACCTATAGACAACACCAGTATGACCCCTGGATGACCTAGAGACAACACCAGTATGACCCCTGGATGACCTAGAGACAACACCAGTATGACCCCTGGATGACCTAGAGACAACACCAGTATGACCCCTGGATGACCTAGAGACAACACCAGTATGACCCCTGGATGACACCAGGACAAACATCAGCCTAATCTCATACATTTGTCTCCGGCACAATCGAAAAACCTACAACACCAAAATCAATACAACTCCTCCTCAGCAGCCATATTAATGAGGGTCTGGTTGGCGCAGGGAGAGGGTTCTAAATCAGCCATGAATTGGTTCATCAAAATGAGTCACAGCTCACTAAGGTATGAAATGTGTGAGGATAAAATGAAGTAGAGGTGGAGGGCGAGGAGAGAGGGTTCCTCCCAGAGAGAGAAAAGAGGGCAATTTTTCCCAAGACATTCCATGACGATGATAATACAAACCGATCTATTGCCAAATGCAACAGTTGAAATGGAATATTAACGGTTGCAATATTGGCTTCACGGAACGCAAGACGAAGAACAGTAACGTCGTAAAAAATTTGATTAAAACAGATTCCAGACCTTATTGCAAAATAATTGGATTTGGCCTTTTTTTTTGTGTGTGTGTGTGTGCTGTAAGCAAACACTTAACGAAGGAATCTGAGGGAAATCTCAGAGCCGTTGTTTCCTCCCTTTCATTTACTTTTCTACCGTGAAAGTAACCACGCTTTATTTTTCTTAATCGAGTACCGTACTTAGGTAACATTTGTAGGTACTTGCACTCGTCTGCCAACGACAACAGGATGTAATCGGAGCCCAACATGACTGGATCGCATACCACTTTAACATAAATGATAAGGTAAATGGCGGCATTTATATAGCAGCTTTTATCCAAAGCGCTTTAAAATTTGTTCCTCACATTCACTCACACATTCACACACCGACGGCGGAGGCGACCATGCAAGCTGCCAACCTGCTCATTGGTAGCAGTTAGGGGTTTAAGTGTCTTGCTCAAGGACACATCGACACGCTGCCCGCGCGAGGAGCGGGAATCGAACCCGGGAACCTCCGGATTACCAGACGACTGCTCTCATCACTACCGGAGCGCCGGCATGGGGACGTCTATACAGACGGTATAATGACACTTCCCCTGGCAGCGGCGAGAGGCTGAATCAGCATTGTGTGAACGTGTTTGGGGAGGGCTTATGATAATAATGCAGTCTTTAAATTCAAATTAATAAGTTTTATTACATGGCGTTTTAACATTCGCCGAAATGCTTGATTGTGATTGGTCAATAGCGCTTGTCAGAGGTCCGTTATTACTCGATAACGGACCTCTGCCGGGCAATAATGACCGCTGTGCGCAGCTGGACCAATCAAGCCCACTGACACACACAAGACCTGCACCAGCCCCACCAGAACGCACAGACTGGCCTGGCCTGAACACGAATGTCCCGACGAACGCCCCCCTCAACTGGTCCAATTTCACCAATGGAAATGTCCAAATAAATTACCAGATGTGAGACCACGCTGTTAATTTTTTTTGTTAGTAAGTTAGCCATGTAATAAGCGGGGAGCAATCAAGCATTTAGATCGCAGTCATGAAAGCTGCTCAGCATATGCACAGCTGCACTCAGTCATCAGTGCAATCAGACCACAGACCTGCCGGCTGCAGAACAACAGAAGTGCGTCTGCATTTGATCTTGTCTTGTCGATGGTGTAAAATGAATTAGGTATATTGTTAGTAAGTTAGCCATGTAATAAGCGGGATAATGTATAGCTATACTCGGTCATTGTCGCAAAATAATTTACCTTCACTACGTTTAAAACACCTCGGCGAGGCGGCTCTGTGTTCTAAACTCCGTGTCGGCCAATAATTTTGCGACAATGACCTCGTAGCTATACATTATCCCTTACATATTGTGTTGCTCTATTGCTGGTGGTGTAGGCCCATCCATTATGGGGCTTGGGTAAGAAGCAAGTTCAAGTTCAAGTTTGTTTATTATTGGTATTAATAAAATACAGAATACTTTATGATGAAATGCTTGTTTCTGTACGAGCCCCTGAGAGTGTGCTTCATACAGTAAAAAAAAAAAAAAGTAAAAAAAAAAAAGTTATTAAGAAGTAACTTAGAAGAAGGAGAGACCAAGGCGGGGAACATCAATTCACTTTGTTTAGTGCAGTGTTCCTCAACTGGTGGGTTGCGACCCAAAAGTGGGTCGCGGGGCCATTTTGAGTGGGTCGCGGAGTGTGAAAAAAAAAGTATATATATACTTTTATTTTTTTTATTATATATATACTTTTTTTTTTCACTACCTATCTTTGTGAAAGTGGCTTCTCAGCTCTGGTCCAGCTGAAGACAAAGCAGAGGAACAGATTGGACATTGAGCATGACCTCCGAGTTGCTTTGTCTACCATCAACCCAGACTTTGAGACTCTTGTCAGGAGCAAACAACATCCCCAGTTATCCCATTAGTTACCTGGGATGTTAAGCTAAGAGGTCTGCTAAGAAGGATATATTATTTATTATTATTATTATTATTATTATTATTATTATTATTATTATTATTATTATTATTATTATTATTATTATTATTATTATTATTATTATTATTATTATTATTATTATTAATATTAATATTATTATTATTATTATATTATTATTATTATTATTATTATTATTATTATTATTATTATTATTATTATTATTATTATTATTATTATTATTATTATTATTATTATTATTATTATTATTATTATTATTATTATTATTATTATTATTATTATTATTATTATTATTATTATTATTATTATTATTATTATTATTATTATTATTATTATTATTATTATTATTATTATTATTATTATTATTATTATTATTATTATTATTTTATTTCATTGTGTTTTTAGCCCTAGTTGTACTTTTGTTGCAACCCCAGTTATCCCATTAGTTCCCCCAAACTTAGGTCTGTTATGTTAAGATAAGAAATCTGCTAAGAAGCATATTATTCATTATTATTTTATTTGATTGGGTTTTTAGCCCTAGTTGCACTTTTGTTGCAACCCCAGTTATCCCATTAGTTCCCCCAAACTTAGGTCTGTTATGTTAAGATAAGAAATCTGGGGCGGTCAGGTGGCGTAACGGAGATTGCGTTCGTCACCAACCCCGGAGCGGCTGGATTCGCCTGTTCGAATCCAGCTCACAGCTCCGGGGTTGTCACCAGCTTGGCTGGCCGTTCACACTAATACAATTGGCAGTATTAGAGGGTGGGAGAAGCTGGCGGGGTGGGTCCGGGTCGTTGTAAACAGCGACTCCTACAGTTCGGTCGGGGCACCTGCTAAGCGCGGATAGGATCTAAGTGGGATAGTGTGATCCTTCCACACGCTACGCCCTCTCAGTGAGAATCCGCACTGCCAGGTGAAAAGAAGCGGTTGATTGGCTGGACGTGTGTCGGAGGAAGCACGTGGTAGCCTCCACTCTCCCAGACCGACTGTGGGGGGTAAGTGCGCAGCGACCAGGAAGGGGATTGGGAATTGGCATAACGACTAACATTGGGATGGGAGAAAATCGGAGGAAAAAGGAGGGGGAAAAAGATCAATACAAAAAAAAATATATATATATATATATAAGAAATCTGCTAAGAAGCATATTATTTATTATTATTTTATTTGATTGGGTTTTTAGCCGTAGTTGCACTTTTGTTGCACTTTTTTGTGTTTATTTCATGTGTTTAACAATGCATGAAAGACAGTGTATTACTGCACATTTTTTATTTATTTTTTATAAATCATAGTGGTTCAAAAATGTGGGTCGCGACTTAATGACTAAGGAAAATGTTGGGTCCCGAGGCTAGACCAGTTGAGAACCACTGGTTTACTGGATCATCTGCAGACAGTGGGTTAAAGAGGTACAGAGGTTTGAACACAGGTCTCTAGTGAAGTGGTTGCATTGTGTGTGGTTTCTAGAGAGACAGAGAGAACATTAATACTAGTACAGAGAATTATTAAATTACAGCCGAACAGCCGCAATGTTAGCCTAGCTTAGCATCATTAACTGGAAGTAGGTGTGCCAGTGTAGCCTAGTTCCCAACAGTCATGAAATACACTCCAAATACAACTCCAAAACGTTCCTGTGTAAACATGTTGTGACCTGTGTATTTACCACGTGGAGAAATCATAATTTTTTTTTTACATTTTCTAAGCCGAACCACTGCTGCCTCGGTGCAATGATTTCATCATCTAAAAAAGCCCAGTTTTTCAAAAAACAAGAGGGCTATTGAGGTGATGAAATCACTGTACCCAGGCAGCAGTGGTTCGGCAAAAAAAAAATTCCTAGTATATCTGCTTAGAAAAGAAAAATGTCTAATTATTTTTTTTATTTTATTTTTTACGTGGTAAATACACAGGTCACAACATGTTTACAGGAACGTTTCGGAGTTGTACTGTATTTGGGAGTGTATTTCGTAACTGTTGGGAACTAGGTTACACTGGCAGACATACTTCCAGTGAGAGAAGAAAAGGGTATGTATCTGCTTGTCTAACTCCAGGGTAAGCTAATTTAATTTTTTTTTTTTTAAAGTTGGCGTGTTCCCTCAAGTAAAAGAAGTGTGTACTCCTTCCAGCGCTGGCGACCGCACACTGCTTGGCAAGCCGTGAGATTTTCACATCATCAGATTCCCCTGAAAGGTATACATTACCCTCAGCATCTGACAGAAAACACTTATCGGTGAGACAAATAGACTTAGAATAAAACTCCTCTCCTCCCTGCAGGAACTCAGAGAACCTGAGTCTGTGATATCGGGGGGGGGGGGGGGGGGGCTCATTAAGGGGCTCAGCCTGACCGAGACGAGCGCCCAACGTGTGGGAAGCAACATGTAAAGCCGCGTGGGGCCCTGAACTATCATTTGTGTTAATAAAACTTCTCTAAATTGTTTGTGTAATGAAATTGCGGTTGTCTTGGGAGGCCCGGGGGGACATCAATTAAGCAGATAAGCGAATGAAAATAAATCACTTTTCATCCAGACGAGCGCCGGCCTGTGTGTCCGGTAAACACAGGGAGGAAACAGGAAGTGATTTTGAAGGCCCATAAATCCCGGCGACAGCAGTCAGATTAACTGATCGGGAGCTCCCCAGAGTAGGAGGGCTGATCCGGGGTCAGTGACCGGGAACGCGTTATCTTCATGGCTGTGTTTAAACTAACGGGCTGAAGCTGACTCTAGATCAGGGAGGGTTTGTGAGCTCTCTGGGAAAAACACAGGGAGGGCTGTCAACACAACTTCCCCCTCTGGGGAAAACAAGGAGTCTTAATGAACTCATATCTCAATGACTGATGAACACACAATGGAAAACCTTCACCTTCGGTCTCTAACTTGTGACAAAACATGTTTGTTTTTAAGGAGAGTGGGCAGTTCACTCCCCTTGGTATATTTGTTCTTGTTTGTTATTGAGACAGTAAGAAGGCTGAGAGCGAGACGGGGTATAAACGGTTCTGGATCTGATCCCAGGCCAGCAGGGTCCAGTGGAGGTGGGGCCTTAACCACAACACCATATTTGGGCATGACAACACTTAATTTTGAGCATAATTATTACAAATGAATGATAAATGGAATACAAAGGCAGAAGTCAAACATTAATCAAATAATAGTATATTTTTCCATACTGAAAACATATTTCTTTGTATATTAAGTGTGGACAAGAGGCAGGGGAACTATGTGAGAATGCTATTTATTGACTACAGCTCAGCATGCAACACCATAGTCCCCTCCAAGCTTGCCGTCAAGCTCAGAGACCTGGGCTTGAACTACAACATCTGCCAGTGGGTCTTGGATTTCCGGGCAGGAATACCCCAAGTGGTGAGAGCAGGTAACTGCACCTCCTCATCCATCACTCTCAACACAGGTTCTGTGTTCTGAGCCCCCTCCTCTACTCGCTTCACACGCATGAATGTGTGGCAAAGCATAACAGCAACACAATCATTACGTTTGTGACGACACAGCTGTGGTGGGCCTGATCTCTGCAAACGATGAGAGGGCCTACCTGGGAGAGGTGGAGAACCTGGCGCTGTGGTGCCTGGAGAACAGCCTCTCCCTAAACGCCAGCAAAACCAAATAGTTGGTTGTGGATTTTAGAGGTCTGGGGCAAGGAACTACAGCCCCCTCAGCATCTGCGGGGCACCGGTCGAGAGAATGAACAGAATGAATAGGCGTCTAAGGAAGTTCAAAGTGAGTCAGAAGATCCTAAAGAACTTCTACTCATGCACAATAGAGAGCATCCTGACTGGTAACATCACCTCCTGGTTTGGGAATAGTACCGCACATGACCGTAGAGAGTGGCTCGATCAGCCGAACGCACAATTGGAGGTGGGCTTCCCACTCTCCAGGACATTTACATCAGGGCCCTGAAGAAGGCCGATAGAGAGGCCGAAACATGTTGGTGTTTTTTTATTGTTCTAATATGAACTAAGCGACTTATTAAAGATTTTTTATATATGAGTGCCTGGAACTTTAGTTTTTTCAACATAAAAAGTATAATTTGAGTATTGTTAAGCACATCTTAAGTACAACCTTTAACACACTTAAGTGGTTTTAATTTAACACAAATTATGTATACTTTCCAAATACATAAAAAAGGTATACTAAAGTATACAATGTATACATTCAGAAAATATACTTATGTATACAATCAATTGTTTTACTTAGGTCAAGACAGAGATCATTACTTAGTAGAGTGTTAAACCTATAATGGAAAGACTAACTCTAAAAGTCTTGAACTTGGCCGATCCCACGCAGTGATTCTTAACCAGAAGTGGGTTGCAGGCCTTGCCTCTGAGGGTTCCTCACTGCAGATGTCCTCACCAGACTTTGTTCCGTGACTAGATTAAGGCCCGGTCCATTTGTGTCTCGGAGCATTCATGGTGATTACATTTCAATTAAAGTAATTTGGTGAACATAAATGCTTTTTAGCCTGTTTTTGAAAAGCATTGGGGCAGATCTGAGATATGCTGGGAGTTTGTTCCAACTATGTGCAGCATAATAACTGAATGCTGCTTCACCATGTGTTGTTTTAATTCTAGGCACAGTTAGCAGACCACTCTTTGATGACCTAAGACAGGCATCCTCAAAGTCCGTACTCTGGTCCGGATCCGGACCGAACCACAACTCTCTCTGGACTCTGAGCAAATTATACTTTTCATATGTATTATCTGTATTATCTGCGAGATATCGCCACAACGCATCGTGTCAAAATTCTCTGCTATCTCTATTGCAAGCAGCGCTCTGCATGTCTGACTGCTCCACTTTCTGTGTGTGTCTGTCTACTCTGCTTTGGTCCAATCACATTCAGCGTCCTGTCCGCGTTTTTTCCCCCCACCAACAGTCTGCGAATCAGAGGCAGAGTAGGGCGGGTCTTCACGGAATTCGTGTAGTCTCTTTCAATGGGTCTGAGTCAGAGTGAGAGTTGACAGCGCATCTACATGTAGTTTCATCTGCATGTACTGTAGCTAGTAGCCTAGTTTCGCCAGCAGGCAGCTAGTAGAAAAAAATTGCATGTTTGAGGAAGGCCAGTAAAAGAAAAGTCGAAAGTGAAAATCGGCAATTCAAAGATGAATGGACTGAAAAATATGTGTTTATCCTCCCTCCAATGAGCACCAAACCAATGTGCCTAATATGCCAAGAAACGGTAGCTCTTGTGAAGAGTGGCAAATTGAAATGCCACTATGAAACAAAACACTTATTTTGATGCAACCTTTCCTCAAAATTCAGAGCTAAGAACCACAAAAATAAATGGAATGAAATCGTCATATCAAGCTGCAAGCAGAATTCTTGTTACATCTATGTCACAATGAGAAAAAGCAACAGAGTCCTCACTCAGAGTGGCATGGGTGTTGGCTAAACACAAGAAGCCATTCTCTGATATAATGATATTATAAAATAATGTATGACTGAAGTGATGGAGACCATGTTTGAAGGCAAACAAAAAGATGAAATGACAAGTAAAATCAAGCAAATCCCCCTCTCAGATAGCAGATCAACCGGAATAACTGAAATACTGGCTGGTGATTTGATTAAAGCGCTTTGTGATGGAATAAAAAAGGAATGCACAGTGCATTTCCTTAGCTGTGGATGAGTCCACTGACACCACTGACAATGCTCAGTTGCTGGTTTTTGTGAGGTTGTCGGATGAGGCAAAGGGGGAGTTTGTTGAATATGTGTTGGGCCTGACAAACCTGATAGGACACACAAGGGGGGAAGGAAGACATAAGACCCTTGTTGCAATTGTTTAAAAGTTTGACTGACCTTAATAAACGGACCTTTGTCTTGAGTACCCCTGACCTAAGAGGTCTAGAGGGCTCATAGGGTGGAAGCGAGTCAGAGATGTATTTTTTCCCTAAATCACAGATCATATATAACGTACAATGCCAGTCTTAACTGTGTAGGGCAGCTTGATTATCAAATCATATTAAATCAAATCAAAACATCATATGACGATGACTGAATTTGTTTTACCTTTCTTTTTTACCAAAGGCTCCCTGTCTTGTCATCTTCTACAAGTTACCAAAGACGTTTCAAAACAACTGGAGAAATGCGCCTTGGCTCCCTCCTCCCTCTCAACACGATCTGAAACCACTGGTCAGGCTGTGAAGGAAGGGTGCGAACACAAGACAAAATGAGAGCAACGCAGCATACGGTACAATAATAGTTTTTTCTCAATGAACTTGTTTTCATGATCGTGGGAAGACAAAATTCCTGACATTTAAACTCGATTAATCGCCCAGCCCTATCACTGTGTGTGTCTTCCAGTGGTGGAAAGTAACTGAGTATTTTTACTCAAGTACTGTACTTAAGTACAATTTCGAGCTACATGTACTTTACGTGAGTATTTAAATTTGAGTGAACTTTATACTTTTACTCCACTCCATTTCAAAGGAAATATTGTGCTTTTTACTCCACTATATTTATCAGTTACTAGTTACTTTGAAAAAAATTATTTTGCATAGAAAATGTGAAGATTATGTACTTTCATATATGAAGCATGTCAACTTCAAGATGATGTAATCAGGGTAGCATAACTGGACCACATACCACTTTAACATTAACCTTTAGACGTCAATGGATCGAAGTTTGAACGCTCCTAAGCACTGGAATACACAAACGTCATGTAGAATACGTACTTTTACTTTAGATACTTAAGTACATTCAATTGCAAATACTTCTCTACTTTTAATTGAGTAGAATTTGAATGGAGGACTTTTACTTTTACCAGAGTATAGTCATTTATCTGGGTATTTCTACTTTTACTTAAATAAAGGAACTGTGTACTTCTTCCACCACTGGTGTCTTCATACAGTTTGCCATGTTACAGAGCAGCAATGTTGCCATATTGTGGTCAAAACACAATACAATGACGGGGGGATTTGTGGTCTGCGGAGGGGTCGCATGGGAGAGCCACGATGAGACAAGAAGGATCTGTTAATGGATGTGATACTAACTGCTGAATAATGCAGCTGTGCTAATTGGTTGCGTTAATAATATATGAGGGCGTGTTTGGGGAGGTGGTGGTGGTGGTGGTAGAGGCGCTGGATGGGGATGGAACATGGCCATCTTGTTAGAGAACTTTTCGAGAGCTTTCTCTCCGTTGGTGCTGCTGTCTGGATCAGGGTTCCGCAGACTTAGATCCGGGGGACCTGTGGCTCTTGGAATTGCCGTTGTGCTTGGTTAGCTGGTATAGAAGGCTATTCCAAATATTAGTTGTACAACTTGTCGGTTTTAAAGGCCCGATCAATAGGTAGACAAATTGATTACCCAACACTAACAATTATTTTAGAAATAAATAAATAATGGAAATGTGTTTTCATACTCTAGTTGACTGACTGAGCTCTTGATACAAGGACCAACACTAGACAACATGCTGTCATTCTCTAGTTGACTGACTGATCGCTTGATACAAGGACTAACACTAGACAACATGCTGTCATTCTCTAGTTGACTGACTGAGCTCTTGATACAAGGACTAACCCTAGACAACATGGTGTCATTCTCTAGTTGACTGAGCTCTTGATACAAGGACCAACACTAGACAACATGCTGTCATTCTCTAGTTGACTGACTGATCTCTTGATACAAGGACTAACACTAGACAACATGCTGTCATTCTCTAGTTGACTGACTGAGCTCTTGATACAAGGACTAACACTAGACAACATGGTGTCATTCTCTAGTTGACTGAGCTCTAGATACAAGGACCAACACTAGACAACATGGTGTCATTCTCTAGTTGACTGAGCTCTTGATACAAGGACTAACACTAGACAACATGGTGTCA
>NC_140179.1:55972886-55993570 GCF_963971535.1 Notolepis coatsorum | reverse complement strand
ACTCTGAACACTGAACATTGTGTAAATGAAACCCATAGTGTGTTGTATCCAAGTATCGTCTTGTAAAATGTGTTTATCGTTTTAAAATGTATTTATTGTGATAAATATATGTTCGTCCCATCATAAAACATTCTACCAAACAGTGCCTATAATTTCACGAGGAAACTTTTAATAGGTTCTAAAACCATTTCTAGAACGTTTTGATGAGTTGAAACGCTGTTACACAGTAAATCAAAGATAAATAAAAACTTAAATTACCAAAAATGCTTGCAAACTTAGTGTAGGCCTACCGCACAGTCAATATTATGAGCATATCTGAACGAATATCCTAATAAGTTCAGTAGAACATTTTAATGAGTTACACTACTCTTTGGTTCATTATTAATCAGTGATTGATTGGATTTTTATGGTTCAATTCAGCCAAATGAAATGAGTCAATGGAGATAGAATGGCGTGGAACATTCGCGAGGGAGCAGTGACGTGTCTAAATGCCATAGGGCAGTTACATTCTCTAGCCTTATTTAAGTTTGACTTTTTATTAATGTATTAATTAATTAATTAAAAAGTTAATACGAATGAATTAAATAATTAAAATATCATATTTGAACTTTTATGAAAGCCTTTATGAAACTTGACATTTGACATAATTTAATAAATATTACATTAGTAATTTGCAACACATTTAAAATGACAAATCCACATATTGAATTGAGTATAAAGCTTTCCAGTTAAGTAATGAAAATAAGTTTCTTAACAAATCAAAAGCCTTCATATACTAAACATTTGAACGATATTTTGTGTTACATGTACCACTCCAGTCCGTTGTCGTAGTAACCCTTTCACTGCCACACGAACAGAAGGTTTAACCCTTTCACTGCCGCACTACCAAAACGGTTAACCCTTTCACTGCCGCACTAACAAAAACGGTTAACCCTTTCAGTGTAATAGTGAAAGGGTTAACCCTTTAATAATAATAATGTATAGTTATTAGTTTATTACCTGTACCACTCCAGTCCCTGGTCGTAGTTGCGGTCGAAGAAGTGCGGCTCCCGCGCCCACCGCCCTGGATGTCGGGATGGACCCGCAGGAACTCCAGCAGCGCGCGCGTGCCTCCCTTCTTTACGCCGACGATGAGCGCGTGGGGCAGCTGCTTGCTCCCGTCCCCCAGCGGGCTGAGTCTAGCTGCTGCTGCACCCCCTCCTGCAGTCAACCCGCCGGTCTCAGCATGGCCGAGACTATTAGATCCAGAGGAGGGACACGGAGAGAGTCTTCTTGGTCTCCTGTCACCCTGCCGTCCTCCAGCTCCTGAGGACCATCACTATCATCATCATCATCATCATCATCATCATCCCCGTCGAGCACGGCGCGGTGGTCCATCTCTGCTGCTGCAATAACCTCTTCCTCCTCGGCGTCCTGATTGATTAATTGATTGATTGAACACTTTTGAACAGATTGCAGAATGGGTACAATACAGTACAGCTCAATACACACAATTGTTACGGGGATGCAGAGACCAGAGAAGACTTTCGTCTTGTTTACATCAGGGTCCCCCATTTTCAATTCATCATAACATAAATGACATACAACATGACCACAAGAAATCCGTGAAATAGATAACCTCCCTTTGTTTCCCGTCTCAAAACTCATTTGTTCTTTCTGGCATACTCACTTTCATTTTAAGTTTATTACAACTGCTCCCCTATAATTATGTAACTCTGTAATACTGTGTTTTTACTGTGTGAAATTGTATTTGTTTTTAACCCTGTACAGCGAGATTGGGGTGCTCAGAAAGGCGCCTTTAAATAAAATGCATTATTATTATTATTATATTATTATTATTATTATTATTATTTATTATTATTATTATTATTATTATTATTATTATTATTATTATTATTATTATTATTATTATTATTGTTATTATTATTATTATTATTATTATTATTATTATGACATACAGGTAGACAGTACTGCTACATCTATACATTTATCCTTTACAAATACTGTTTGTGGTACAAAAGGAGTCCCAAAAAAGAGAGTACCTGAAGTCCGCAGCTAGAAGCCCGGTGACTTGAGGTCCTCCCCCGCCGGGACCCCCGGCTCCTCCTCACCGGGACCCCCCCGGGCCTGCACCGCGGTGCTGCAGCGCTCCGTGAGGTAGTGCAGCAGGTAGAGGGAGGAGAGGAGCAGAGAGCACAGCATCACCACGGAGCTCCTCAAGATGCCTCGTCGAGACAGGAGGGGGTCCGCTTTATTATAGACGCGGCTAAAAGCCCATAGCGGTCCTCCTTGCAGGGTCGCTGCCGGTGGAGGAAACTCAGCCATGCTAGGCGGACATCCTCGGGTCTTAATGCCATGAAGAGACTAGAGGATCTTCTGCCCGCTGCGTGTCCGCCTCCATCCACTGTCTGAGAGACCAACACGCAACTCTCACGGTCCACATATAAAAGTGCACTCCTGTGCGCTCTGCGCAGCGTAATACTACCCCTAAATACCCCCAACGCGTCGGGCGTCAATGTGTGTGAATTATGTTGTGCTGTTGTGCTGTTTTGTGACGAGACACACAAGTGTAGTCATCTTAATATAAAACAAAAATACAGTGGAGTGGAGAGTTTATTTTCTCAGATCAAACTGCCTCGACAGATAATCGGTGGACGGTGTGTGTTGGTGGGGTCCGCCAGCCCTGTCCTCTTCCCTCTCTCTCTCTCTCTCTCTCTCTCTCTCTCTCTCTCTCACTCTCTCTCTCTCTCTCTCTCTCTCTCTCTCTCTCTCTCTCTCTCTCTCTCTCTCTCTCTCTCTCTCTCTCTCTCTCGTCTCTCTCTCTCTCTCTCTCTCTCTCTCTCTCTCTCTCTCCTCTCTCTCTCTCTCTCTCTCTCTCCACACGTGTGTGTAGTTGTAAACTTGACTTGGGTTTTGAGTGACAGGTCCGTGGTGTCCAATAAAAATGACTTAGCGCATCATCAAGGTGGGGATGCCAGGAGCCAATGGGATTCAAGCAGGGCTGTGAACGAGGAGTCGTTTAGTTTGGACCGAAAGGTAATCAGCTGCTACACGATCTAACCAGCGTTGGAACAGCAGCATTTTTTTGGTTTGTGATCAAATCTTTTTATTTTACTTTTTCAAACATGAAACAAAGACATATTACAATAATAATAATAATAATAATAATAATAATAATAATAATAATAATAATAATAATAATAATAATAATAATAATAATAATAATAATAATAATAATAATAATAATAATAATAATATAATAATAATAATAATAATAATTAATAATAATAATAATAATAATAATAATAATAATAATAATAATAATAATAATAATAATAATAATAATAATAATAATAATAATATAATAATAATAATAATAATATATAATAATAATAATAATAATAATAATAATAATAATAATAATAATAATAATAATAATAATAATAATAATAATAATAATAATAATAATAATAATAATAATAATAATAATAATAATAAATAAATTGTAACTGAGGGGTACAATTCCCTGACTGTATTGTTAGATATGATATTTAATACCACTACCTCATGTACTTTAACTTCTGGCCACCCAGTACAAGATATAAGTATGATGAACACTTTCCCACCCTGATGAAACGAACCAACACAAATGTACCAAATCGAATATTTAATACAGCAAAAGGTGTATACAACATTCACTTAATTACATTTATGATTTGAAATATTGAATATGCACTTTTATGGCAAATGAGTATCCGTAGGTAAATCAACATTGAATGTCCAATCTCTGGTTGCGCAGGGAGTAAGTATACAACCTGGAATATTTAGGAAACGATAGCGAAGGTACTTAAATGATTATAGCTGGATACACTAAGGGGGGGGGGGGGTCCCGCTGGTTGTAAGACAGTAGGAGGGGGGGGTTAGAGAAGCCGCTGGCGGTATCCCATCTGGCCGACGGTGTCTTGGGAGAATCCAAAGTCTTGGACACAGTGCCCACAGAACCTCGGGCCGCAGACGAATACAGCTGGACCCTCTGTGGAACGGTATCTGCCGGTCCACAACGGAGAGACGTGGTGCGACCTCACGTGTAGAGCGCCGCCTCACCTGGAGTCCTCTCCGGGGGGTAATTCCAACACTCGGCAGTGTTGGCCTTTATCCATGGAATAATCAAAGCACACAAAGCATAATCCAAGAGCCGTGGAAGGCTCGCCGTCGTCGGGGTAGAGTAATCCAATATACAGGTCCAGTCGCTCTTGACCCGGAGCTCCTCGGATGCAATCACCACTAGGGGTCTGACCAGCCTGGATAAGCGTCCAGATAACGTCAGGAACGATGGGGGTACTGATAACTGTAGAACTCGAACCGAACGATGCACCATACATAAATAGACTATTATTAGCTTAATAGAATACGTCCAACTCGACGGTATGGTGCCAAACTATGACCATTCAACTATTAATCTACACGATGTCTCAATGCCTATTCTGGGCCAAGTAGGCCTTACTACACCGCACGTGCGTCGTGGGGAGGCTTTTGCGTCTGTCACTCTGTTGGAGGGTAAAGAACTGGACTAAAAGGAAGTTCTACTTTACGAGCGCCATATATATATGCGCTATGAACAAATAGTACCATTCGTATTTCGCCCGGCATATTACTGCGCGGAACCGGGGGTTGCCTCGACATGTTAGGCGGCACGATTGAACTTGGACCTAGGGGTATGGCAACCTGGCGCCAGGTTCTCGTCCAATGGTAGAATGAAACTATTATGGGCTGTTTAGTAGAAACGGGGATATTCAATGCATATTGTACAAGGAATATACAGGGGATATCAAACGATATACAAATACAATTAAATATATATATATAAATAAATATACATATTCGGTTTAATCTGATCCTTCACAACAGCCGCTCCCTAATTAGTCCCACCTAATTAGCTAAGCAGAGACAGATTAACCGCACTGTCTTCCACTCAAGGTCCGCTGTAAGGGTCAGTCAACTCACAAAGTCATAGGGTCATGGTCATCATCGATAGTATCTGGGAGTCGGGGCAGTTCTATGAGCCTCGCCACGGGACGTGTGTAGGTGCGCCCTTGGACGAGTACTTCAGCTGCTCGGACCTTGCCATCGGCACCGGTGATCACTTTGCTTACGCGGCCAGCCGGCCACATAGCTCTGGGGAGTGACTGGTCAACTATCATGACGACTGTTCCTTCTGTCAAGTTGTCTCTCTCTTTTACCCACTTCTGGCGGGTCTGTAGAGACGGTAGGTAGTGAAGTAGGAAGCTGCTCCAAAACTTGTCAGCTAGTACTTGGCTGTACCTCCACATTCTTCGGCCGTTCGCTTCTTCGGGCCTGTACATTGTCTGGGGTAGCGCGGGGTCCAGCCGCCCCATTAGGAGTGTGTTGGGGGTGACTGGGTCGACATCTGCTACATCACTGGAGACGTAACCGAGGGGCTTTGAGTTCAATACTCCCTCGATCTCCGTGAGGACTGTCATTAGGACTTCCTCTGCCACAGTCTGGGCTCCGAGTACGGCATACAGGGCTGTCTTTATAGAACGTACTTCTCGTTCCCAGGTTCCACCGAAGTGGGGTGCGTTCGGGGGATTAAACTGGAAGTAAATCTGGGCTGGAGCGAGGTGGGTCTTAAGTTCTGGGCCCATAGCTTGGAAGCTCTCTCTCAGCTCTCTTTCTCCGCCTTTGAAGTTGGTCCCGTGATCAGACAACAATGTAGACGGTTGTCCTTTCCGTGATATGAATCTCCGGAAGGCCATAAGGAATGAGTCTGTGCTCATGGTCGGAAGGAGCTCGATATGTATCGCTCTGGTGGTCATGCATTTGAATACAATACCCCACCGCTTCTCGGTGCCTCTTCCTCTCTTTATATACAACGGGCCAAAACAGTCCATGCCTGTGGAGTGGAATGGCTTGTCGCCGATTCGGAGGCGACAGGGGGGTAGGTCAGCCATCCGTGGTATGCTGGGCTGCGCGCGCCACTTACGGCAGTCTAGACAGGTTCGCTGGAAGCGCCGTACTGCTTCTCTCCCTTGCAATATCCAATAACGACGTCTGATCTCCGCGAAGACTCTCTCTGCTCCTGCGTGGTGTACATCCTCGTTGTATTTCTTTATGATCAGCTCTGTGACCTTGTGTCGGCTGTTCAAGACGATCGGGTGCTTAATGTCATCTGGTAGATCGGGGGCTCTCCGCAGGCGACCACCCACTCTGATGAGATTATGTGCGTCACTCTCTGGTGCCAGGTGAATCAGTCTGCTGTCTGATGGGACGGGGTTTCCTCCCTGTAGACAGTCTAGCTCATCGGGGAACGAGTCTCTCTGGGCTCGTTGTAGTAGAAGAAGTTCTGCTTCTTCGTAGTCAGCTGCTGACATGTCAGTGGTGGACTGAATCTCTGGGTGGTGCCGCAGGAATGTTCTTTGTTGCGCACTCTCTAGGGTAATGCAGTCATCTATGTTCGGGTCTGTGGAGGCGACAGTGCTCAGTCCACAGAACATAGGCTTCTTGTTCTCAGCCTCCTCGTTACTTGCTTCCCTCGGGGTGGGCGTAGGCCAATCTCCTTCCGGGAGCTGGAGGAATGCTGGTCCGTCACTGTAGATGTTGCGACGGGTTAGGTCATCCAGGGACATTCCCCGGGTGATGACGTCAGCTGGGTTGTGTTTGGTATCCACATACCTCCAGCTTGCTTCTTCTGTTAATTCTTGAATCTCGGTGACTCTGACTCCCACGAAGACTTTGTATCTGCATGAATCAGACTTAATCCATGTGAGTACTGTCGTGGAATCTGACCACAAGATTGTTCTATGCACCGGAATGGTGAGTTCACGTTGGATTAACGTGGCTAGATGCGCTCCTGCGAGGGCTGCGCAGAGCTCTAGACGTGGGATAGATTGTTGCTTACGTGGGGCTATTCTTGAGCGGGCCAGTATGAAAGCAGTGTGTATCTTTCCTCCCATCTCTTGGGCACGCAAATAGGCAATCGATCCGTAGGCTACTTCGGAGGCGTCGCTGAAGACGTGTAGCTCAATCTCGCATGTCTCTGGCCTCACTGTGGATGGGAAGTAGCTGCGGCGTATATTGACACCGGGGAGTGAGCGGAGTTCCGTCTCCCACTCTCTCCATGTTGAGGCAAGGTGTGCGGGTATTGGGTCGTCCCAGCCCTGGTCCTTGTCCCATAGTGCTCGTACAATCATCTTTGCCCTGGTGGTGTAAGGTAGAATACATCCCAACGGGTCATATTGTCTGGCGAGTGTTCTGTACACACTCCGTCTGGTGGTCGGTATCGCCGCCGACCTTCCTTGCTCTGGAGCCAAGGGTTTGTGTCTATAGTGGAGCGAGTCTGTTTTGAAGCGCCAGACTAATCCTAGTGTCATTTCTTGGGCTTCTCCTGGGATTGTCGCCATCCAGGTCTCGCTGCTGGCAGCCTTGTCTGCGGAGGAGAGGCTGCGCAATACGTGCGGGTCACTGCTGGCCCACTGCCTGAGATCAAAGCCTCCTTTGATTAGGGAGGCGCGTAACTTGATTAGGAGAGCCTCGGCTTCTTCTTGAGTCGAGACGCTTTGTAGACAGTTGTCCACGTAGAAACTGTTCTTCACACTGTGTTGGACCTCTTCATCTGCTGCTGGGTCCTCTGTGACGTGTTTCTGTAGTGCAAAGGTAGCACAGCACGGGCTGCATGTGGTTCCGAAGGGGAGTACTTCCCACTGGTAGATGGATGGGTTCTCATCTCCGATCTTCTCTCTCCATAGGAACCGTAGCAGAGGCTTGTCCTCCTCTACTAGTCTCACCTGCAAGAACATCCCTTTGATATCCCCGCTTATAGCCACCTTGTCCTGGCGGAAGCGCAGTAGCACGCCTAGTAGGGAGGGGCCGAGTGTGGGGCCGTGCAAGAGCTCTTTATTCAGATTTTGGGATCCGATCTGGTAGCTGCAGTTAAACACAATGCGATCCTTGCCATTGTGATGGACCTTGTGATGCGGCACGTACCATGATTCGGTCGTCTGATCGGCCTCTTTAATGTCAATCTTTGTTACGTGTCCCGCTGTGATTAGCTTCTCAATCTCAGCTCGGTACACACTCTGTTGAGCGGGGTCTTTGGCTAGGCGCCGCTCTGTGTTCAGTAGATAGCGCTCCGTGGCGTCTTTCTTTGCGTGAAAGGGGGGCATTCCCTCTCGCCTCAGGAGTGGAGTTGCGTATCTCATCACTCCGCCGACTGTGACTCTCTTTGTCCCCTGCTCGAGTAGGTTGATGGCGTAAATGTCTTCTTTAGAGCGAATGTCTTTCTTTTCGTTCTTAAAGGGCATTGTCTCTAGGGTCCATAGCCTCTCGACATGCTGCAGGAGAGTGGTGTCTTCTTCTGTCGTTCTGGAGTGGAAGCAGCTAGTGGCTGCGGTTCGGTTGAGAGATTTAGCGAGGGGGCCTTGTAATGTCCATCCTAGGCGGGTCTCGACTGCTGCAGGACAGCCTCGGGGGCCTGTATGGACCCGGTCAATCGGGACTATGAGTTCTGCATGGTCGGAGCCTATCAACAGGGTCGGGGTAGCGCCGTCTATGAGCGGGATAGGTAATTGGCGCAGGTGCACATATTTATCCATCAACTTGGTGACAGGGTAGGTGTACTGCGAGAGTCCTATTTCTTGGCTGGTGAAAGCATTTGTGATCTTGTACCGTCGCTCTGGCTGCCCGTTGGCTGCGATAGTGAAGGAGACATTCTCGCCCTTTATCGTCTTTAAATCTCTTCTTATTGTCCGAATCGTCATTTCGTTCTTGCTCCCCCGCAGTCCCAGCTGAGTCGCAGCGGAGGCGAGCAGAAGGGTCTTCTCTGACCCGTCATCAAGGACGGCGTAAGTGTCCATGACTTTATCCTGGTAGCTCAATGTCACACGGACTACCTTTAAGAGCACTTGAGCTCCGTTGCTGCTGGCGGGGTCAATGTACATGACACTTGCCTTGGTGCCGCTCCGTGGTGCAGGTATAGGCCGTCTTCCATTACTATCGTGTAGTATATCTAGATGGGCTCCATCGCACCGGCTGCACCTTTTCTTTAGGCGGCATTCGGCTGCCATGTGGGGCCGCGCACATCGATAACAGCGCCGGTTGGACTTTATCCATTGGCTCACTTCTTCTGCATTCATCTTTGTGAATGAGTCACATTGTGACAGCCAGTGTTCTTTCTCACAGTAGGGACACGCTATCTTCCACTTCTCCTTTCTCGAGGGGGTGCTGTGACTCTTACTGCTCGGTACTGACTCTGATTGGTGCATGACAGTCACCGATCTTCTTCCATCACTTATTCTCCTGGGTCCCTCTCTGGAGCTTGGCGTGCTCCGCCCGAAGGTGTCCAGTCGTAAGCTGCTGACCTCTCTCGCCAGGAAGTCGGCCAGATCAAGGAGGGATGGCTCGGGGCCGTCGGGATCTCGGTAGTCACTCTGCCGCCGAAAGCGCTCCTGTCTTGCGGGTGGCAGCTTCTCCAAAATCCTCTCAACGTTAGAGTTGGCGTACAGCTCATGCCTGCCCTTCTCCCGTTGAGCTCCCAGCATCCCCACCAGGGACTGCACTTTGATTGACAGGTCGTCTAGTGAGCGATTGTCTGTGGCTGGGGGTAGGCGGTCAATATGCCTTATCTCCTGGATTACGTAATCCCATATACGTCCATATCTTTGATCCAGCGCTGCAAGGGCCGCTGTGTATGGGGTCGAGGAGGTAGCATAGGCTAGCGCTATATTGTGCGCTCGCGGTACTTTCAGGTGCTTCAATAATATTGCATACTTGTGGCGTTCGTCAGCGACCTCCACCATCATTGTCTCTAAGCACATCCGGAGCTCCGTGTACTGTGCTCGACTCTCATAGGCGAAGTCTGGGAATGACGGCGTGGCGTTGTATGACGCCGTGGATGGCTGATACATCGGCGAGCGTTGGGGGAGAGACCTCCTGGGCGAGTCCCCTCTTGCGCCTCGCTGTGGGCTGGTACTGGCAGGGTACCATGGCCCGCTGGTCCAGGTACTGTTCCTCGGGGCTGGTCGTGCGTCGTGCTCAGCCGTAAATAGAGTCGGGGGTCTGTAGCGCAGCGCCGCGGGGGTATAGCCTGGACTGTATGGGACCTCCTGGTCCGGTGGAGTACTGTGCTGTCGTCGGGCTTGGTTCTCCTCTTCTCCCTCTTCTTCTTCTATCAAATCTTCCAGATCCTGTAATCGTTTATTTAGCTTCTCCGCAGTGTAGGCCGCTCCTTCCTTGTAGCTGGGTCTCGCTTGGACCGGTATGGGAAGGGGATCTGCGGGGGGTCTAGACTCGGTCTGTTGGTCAAGTTCAGGGTCGCTTGCTCGTTGCGGTGACGCTGCTCTTGACTGTTGTCTCGACGAGTTCCTTGAGCCCCTGGCGGAGGGAGAGGGAGTTGTCCTTTTGATCAGCTGCTCTATTAGTTGCGCTTGTAGTCTGTCGCGCTCTGCGTCTCTTTGGGCACCGGCAGCGGCGCGCTGGGCGTCGGCGGCGGCGCGCTCTGTTTCTCTTTGGGCACCGGCAGCGGCGCGCTGGGCGTCGGCCCGGTCTCTTGCCATATTCTCTTCCATCTGGAAGCGTCTCATCTCCAGACTTGAGCGCTGTTCTTCGCTCCGTTGCTGTGCTTGGAGGTGTTCGCGCTCGCTGGTCGCCTGTGCTTGGAGACGTTCGCGCTCGCTAAGCGTCTGTGCTTGGAGCCGATCGCGTTCGGTAGAGGCTGTCAGGCTGACGAGGAACGCCTGTTGTAGTGTCCTCTCCGCTTCGCTGGGGGAAGGCGGTAGTGGAGGTGAGCCGCTCCTGCGTGAACCGCTCCTGGGGGTACTCGTTGGGGAGTCCTGGAGCTCTAGTTCCTCGGCGCTCTCCTCCTCTTCTTCCGTGCAGAGTTCTCTCTCTGTAGGGTTGTCTTCCTCCCGGGGCTTGTCGGGGACTACTTCTTGAGTAGTGGCGGGGGGTAAAGGCATGTCAATTCCCTCCTGGTCCCCACCGTGGGCTTGGTCAGTTACATTAGGACCTACTAGGGCCTCTGTGGTCGGGGAAACCTGGTCGTTAAGGTCAGACATAATTTTACTTTCTACTTTTACCACGTTTACCGTTTGTCGAAGGCTAGGTAGTTGACTGACAGTGTAAGCCTCTAAGTACTGAGGTGTCTGTCGTCTGCGCCGCGGGCGTTCTAGGTTAGGAGGATCGTTTCGTGGAGTGTTCATCATAGGCCATTTCGATATTAATAACACTATATTAATATTACACTAGTTACCCATCCGGCTCGAAGGACCAATTGTAACTGAGGGGTACAATTCCCTGACTGTATTGTTAGATATGATATTTAATACCACTACCTCATGTACTTTAACTTCTGGCCACCCAGTACAAGATATAAGTATGATGAACACTTTCCCACCTGATGAAACGAACCAACACAAATGTACCAAATCGAATATTTAATACAGCAAAAGGTGTATACAACATTCACTTAATTACATTTATGATTTGAAATATTGAATATGCACTTTTATGGCAAATGAGTATCCGTAGGTAAATCAACATTGAATGTCCAATCTCTGGTTGCGCAGGGAGTAAGTATACAACCTGGAATATTTAGGAAACGATAGCGAAGGTACTTAAATGATTATAGCTGGATACACTAAGGGGGGGGGGGGGGGGTCCCGCTGGTTGTAAGACAGTAGGAGGGGGGGGTTAGAGAAGCCGCTGGCGGTATCCCATCTGGCCGACGGTGTCTTGGGAGAATCCAAAGTCTTGGACACAGTGCCCACAGAACCTCGGGCCGCAGACGAATACAGCTGGACCCTCTGTGGAACGGTATCTGCCGGTCCACAACGGAGAGACGTGGTGCGACCTCACGTGTAGAGCGCCGCCTCACCTGGAGTCCTCTCCGGGGGGTAATTCCAACACTCGGCAGTGTTGGCCTTTATCCATGGAATAATCAAAGCACACAAAGCATAATCCAAGAGCCGTGGAAGGCTCGCCGTCGTCGGGGTAGAGTAATCCAATATACAGGTCCAGTCGCTCTTGACCCGGAGCTCCTCGGATGCAATCACCACTAGGGGTCTGACCAGCCTGGATAAGCGTCCAGATAACGTCAGGAACGATGGGGGTACTGATAACTGTAGAACTCGAACCGAACGATGCACCATACATAAATAGACTATTATTAACTTAATAGAATACGTCCAACTCGACGGTATGGTGCCAAACTATGACCATTCAACTATTAATCTACACGATGTCTCAATGCCTATTCTGGGCCAAGTAGGCCTTACTACACCGCACGTGCGTCGTGGGGAGGCTTTTGCGTCTGTCACTCTGTTGGAGGGTAAAGAACTGGACTAAAAGGAAGTTCTACTTTACGAGCGCCATATATATATGCGCTATGAACAAATAGTACCATTCGTATTTCGCCCGGCATATTACTGCGCGGAACCGGGGGTTGCCTCGACATGTTAGGCGGCACGATTGAACTTGGACCTAGGGGTATGGCAACCTGGCGCCAGGTTCTCGTCCAATGGTAGAATGAAACTATTATGGGCTGTTTAGTAGAAACGGGGATATTCAATGCATATTGTACAAGGAATATACAGGGGATATCAAACGATATACAAATATAATTAAATATATATAAATAAATATACATATTCGGTTTAATCTGATCCTTCACAACAATAATAATAATAATAATAATAATAATAATAATAATAATAATAATAATAATAATAATAATAATAATAATAATAATAATAATAATAATAATAATAATAATAATAATAATAATAATAATAATAATAATAATAATAATAATAATAATAATAATAATAATAATAATAAATAATACATAACCAACAATACAAAAAATTAAAATAAATAAATAAAAAAACAATATACATGGACACTTGCTTGCTTTATATGCACTCTTTTAATTTTTCCATAGCCGCCAATCAAATCGCGATATTGGATTCATTACCACCTATCACACATGCAGTGGATATCTCCAGATATATTAAATCAAGATAGGTGAGAATCCATACCTTCGGGCAGAGTTTGTCTGGGTGAATCCAACGTGAGGCAATCAACTTTTTGGCGGCTGTGAGGCCGGCTAAAATGAGTCTTTTCACATGTGTAGAGGTCGGTAATTGAGAGACATCATTCAATAACAATACAGAAGGCAGAAATGGTATGGTCAGAGAAAAAATATCTGATAACTGAGGCAACATTTTCCCAAAAGAGCTCAACAGGAGGGCATTCCCAGCATAAATGTTCTGGTGGCTCCATTTGGACATAAGGTACATCGAGAGTCAGGTATGAGACCCATTAGATGCAGTCGTCTCAAATAAGTCCTATGAACAAAATGTAAATTACTCTGTTGGTGATCTGGGTTGCGTGAGGACAGCCAAACATTTTCCCAGACCGCATCCCAATCAAAATCTACATCCAACTCCGGGACATCCTTTCTCCAAATCGTATCCAGGGGGAGGTCCTTATACGAGGACGTAAGTAAGTGGCGATAAAAGTCAGAAACGAAGCCTCTCGATGTCTCTTTGTCATAAAATAATTTGTGAAAACGGTGATGCTCTAGTCTAGTGGAACATGCCCTCAGAGCTGCTCTTATTTGTAAATAAAAGAAAAAGGAGGTTCCGGGGAGATCATATCCATTGGATAGATCTTGGAAGGAACAGAGACCAGAGTTATCGAAGATATCCCCCAGTGTGTGGATGCCTTTCTTTTCCCATCTAGGGTACCTAATAGGTTGTTGTCCAATAAGGAGTTAATTAATAATTTTTTTAATTTGGACCATCTGTTGAAGTCATTCGTAATCCTGTCACCCAAGCTGGAGTAATTATACCTTACCGTCTGGCTAATAGTGGGGAATATTTCAATCCAGATACATTTAAAGTGCTCCACCATAAGTATGTTTGCAGGTAGGATGGTAGCCTTTGCAGGCTCATTAAGTGGAAGAAAGGCAGCTTTTGGCCAGTTGATCTTAAAGGCTGCCAAATTCATCTATCACGGTGAGCAGGTGAGGTAAAGAGACGGAGGGATTCTGCATAAACAGGAGTACATCATCTGCGTATAAGTTGATATGGTGATGTGTGTCCTGGATGGAAACATGAGATATAATTTGGGATTATCTTATGTATTGAGCTAGAGGTGCGAGGGATAAGGCGAAAAGTCCGGGACTAAGAGGACAACCCTGTCTAGACGAGCGCGAGACAGAGAAGAGTGGCGAGCAGAGCTTCCCCGTTAAGATCATGGCCGAAGGCCCTGTGTAGAGAACCCAACCCCATCCTTCTAAGAACTGCCCACAAGTAAGACCACTCCAATCTGTCAAATGCCTTCATTGTGTCCAAGGACATGACCGCTGTTGGGACTGCAACATCCTTGCTGGCATCAATCACGTACAGTAACCGTCTGATGTTGTCAGTAACCAGGCGGCCTCTTATGAAGCCGGTCTGATCAGGGTGAACTAGAGATGTCATATGCTTTTGAAGTCGGGAGGCTAGAACCTTGGCATATAGCTTTAGATCGGCTCCGAGGAGACTTAGGGGCCTGTAGCTGCCACATTCGGTGGGGTCCTTATCCTTCTTGAGTAAAACACAGATATAAGCGCCATATTGACATCTCTGGAAAAATTGCCCTCTTTGATTGAGTGTAAAATCATTGAGAGTAATAAGGGACCGAGTACATCCCAGAATGCAAGATAGAGTTCCGGTGGAATGCCGTCCCATCCGGGAGCCTTTCCCGGTTGCATATCCGCAATCGCCTCTCTAAGTTCAACTAGCGTGATAGGTGCAGCTAGCAGCCTATCTTCCGAGATCTGTGGTAGGCTGATTTGATCAAGAAAATCCTCCAGCTTGGTATGATCAAAGACCACCTCTGACTTGTACAGGTTGGAATAAAAAGAGCAAAATGTATCATTAATCTTTTTGGGGTTGGTGGTTACCTCCCCCTGTTGGTTCTTAATGGAAGGGATATCCGCAAATTGCTCACTGGCATGTATCTTCATAGCTAGTAGGTGACTAGACTTGGAGCCGTGAAAGTAGTAGTGCTGTCTTGTTCTGTGCATCTGAAATTCAGATTGTTGTCTTAAAATGGAGTTAATCTCTTTTTTCACTACCTTAATTTGAAGCTCAAGTCGACTAGACTAGTTGTGCTACAATGAAGAGATCAACGTGGCTTGAAGCTTTTCCAATTCCAACAGTTTGGAGAGACGTCCCTTGCGGAGATTAGATGCAAAGAGAGTAGTGTTACTTCTGATAAAACCCTTAACCGAATCCCATAGAATTCTGGGGTCCTGTACCAAGCCAGCATTAAACTGCAGGAATTCAGTGAGCTTCTCTTTAAATTGCAAGTTAAACTCTCAGTTTTTCAGTAGTGTTGAGTTAAAGCGCCATCTAGGGGCGCGGGACATTATTCTACTGAGTGAGCCCTTTAGGAGGATACCTTTGTGGTCTGAAAGTGCTATGGGCAATAAGTCAACATCAAAGCTATCAAAGAGATGTGGGGAAGAAAAAACATAATCAATTCTGGAAGAGGTCTTATGTCTCGACGAGAAGAAGGAGTAATCTCTCGCGGATGGGTTGAGCGATCGCCACATATCGATTACCCCTGTATCCTTAGACCAGGCTTGTAGGGCTGTGGTAGCTTGCATCATTCTATTTTAGCAATAGTAATTCGACCATCTGCATCAGGCCACACATCTAACAGTTTAATATTCAAATTTAGCTTCGCTATTATGGCTACCCCTCGGGCCTTGGTGCTAAAAGAAGAAGAACTTATGTTATGGTAAAATGTATTTGCCAGTTTTGCATTATCCGCCAATAAAAGGTGCGTTTCATTCAGTAAAGCAAGGTCCACTTCCTTCCTTTTTAGCCACGTTAGTATACTTGTGCGTTTATGCGGTCTATTGAGACCCCCTGTATTCCAGATCAGGATATTCAAATTAGCCATAGTCTAAAAAGGATGCAATATGATTTAATGTAATACGTTTGGAGTAATACTAGATAATAATAGATACATATTCACTTGTTAAGGTTCTATTGGGTTCCGAGCGTGAGCGTGAAAACAAAAATAAAACAGAGTGAGTTGACTGGAGAGAAAAACTAAAAACAACACAATCCCCCATTCCCTCCCCCCTCCCCCCACTTCTATAACTTCTCCTATCAGGAGATTAAGCTGCATCCCACCTGCAGCTGCATCCCACCTGCAGCATTCACTATAGACGATTGGTTACAACTTGATGGGTGTATCTGAGAGATACCACCCCACACACACAGAGACATTGTAAAAATAAATTGACATTATCTTGAAATAACTATTTTGTGTTTCCTTTTAAGTTGTTCTCATTTTCAAAAGTATTCCAAAACGCACAATGAAAGACCTTGAAGGCAAACTTTTTTCATGCTGGTCATATATTGCTTCATTCTAGTGGTCATATATTGCTTCATTCTATTATTGCTTCATTCTAGTGGTCATATATACTGTATTGCTTCGTTCTAGTGGTCATATATACTGTATTGATTCGTTCTGGTCATATATTGCTTCATTCTAGTGGTCATATATACTGTATTGATTCATTTCTGGTCATATATTGCTTCATTCTAGTGGTCATATATATTGCATCATTCTAGTGGTCATATATATTGCTTCATTCTAGTGGTCATATATACTTTATTGATTAATTCTGGTCATATATATTGCTTCATTCTAGTGGTCCTATATTGCTGCTCTTGGATGGAATCTCTTGTAAATACAGTTTTTTACTTTACCTGATCAGATTGTTTTTTAAATCCACATGTCTGTCTGAAATTTCTTTCCACCGACAACGACGAAGAATACATTTTTTTAAAGCCCCTTTAGCTAAAAAAAAAACCCACAAAAAACAAATCAATTAGGGACAACACTGCTTAAACTGAACCAAATTGTCACTTAGAACTTTTCCCCCATATGAAAAAGAAAAAAAAAAAAAACTCTCTAAACGATCCAAAAGTCTGGGTGTATCAACGAAAGAGACACCGGAGAGGCACTGTAGAAACTTTAGTCCTGAGAAGAGCGTCTCTGTCTTCACCTTTCCCCTTTTGGTACAACACAACAGGCCTTTGTGCGTGTCTGACAGACTCCAGTCAACACCCATCTCGTGGATAAAACGGGCCGCTTCGTCAGCCGACCCTCCTCCTTCAGCCTTATCACGTATGCTCCTACCGTCCACCAGTCGTATATTATATGGCCTCGATGATGTCAGGGGCCGAAACCAGAGCAGGGGGACCGAGATGCACTCTGGACCGACATCCTCAGTAGACAGTTTGTAACCCTCGCCTCCCCGTCCGAGGCCGCCTTTTCCTTCCTGGTTCAGATGCCGCTCCAACCTCACCTCCCACACCCCCGTGCGGAGACTGGCAGCCCCCAGTGACTTCCCATCGAGCAGTCCGAGTCGCGAGCTCAAAACCCTGATGAAACCCATTCCGAACATAGGGTAGAAAATAACCAGCAAAGTCCTCTTTACCATCACCCTTCGAGGCTGAGCCAGTAAAATGTCTATACCGCCGTAGAACGTGTCGAGCCCCACAGTTATACCTTCCAACCCTTGAACAAGGTAACGGTGCCGGTAACATAAAAGGACGGCAGAGACAACATCCCCCATGACAACTCTGAAGAAAGGTTTGCCGAAGGAGTCCAACGTGGCCTTCCCATCGGGCACGAAAACGATACGCTCCGCTCCTGTCTCTGAATCCTCCATACTCCCAGTTTTCACAAAGTTCCACAAATGTATACGAGTACATGAGATGATCAACAAAAGTCTCAGCCTCCAGGCCTCAGCATCAGGACACCATGAAACGTCCAGTCCTAAGTGACAACACACCAGTCCCGTCAATACAAAAACTCTCATATGGAAGAAAACAAAAAGTGAAACAAGAAAACCAAACAAACAAAAAAAAAAACACTACACTGATTCCACTCCGTCGCCCACCATACTGGGGCCCTTCAGTACCTTCTGCACAACCTTCCTCAACCTGTATAAATCTGTGTCAACAAAACGCCCTTCTCCTTTAAACCTCATATGTTTCTTTGCATTCAAAACAAACAAATCCATATCTGAAAAAAAAAATTCCACCTCCACTCCCTTCCTGTTCTTTGTCACCTGTAAAAACAGTTTCATTGCACCCAATGAATAGGCAGCACCCTCTGAAGAATCATCGCTCCCATATTCCTCACTGTCATCCCAAACCGTCTCCCCCCATGACTTCCCTTGTGTACTCTGTGTGCTGCCGAGTTCTTCCGTCACACCTGACTTCTTAGCTTGTGATCTTGACAACCCAATTACTCCACCCTTTCTCTTCTGCCTAAACACCTTTACCCCCCCGTGCCCCTCTTCCATATCAATATCCTCCACTCCCTCCACCCTGACCCCCACAACTGAGTCCTCTGACCCTGCTCCCTCAATAGCTACAGCCCCCCCAGGCACACTCCCCTCATCCGAAAAACTCCCTGCCACCACCCCCCCCCCCTCATCTTCATCCCCTTTTCCTGTCCCTTGTGTCTCAACAGATCCACCCTCCACCTCCGTAATCCTTCCTGCCACGACCCCCCCCCCCTCATTTTCATCCCCAGCAACTGTCCTTAGTATATCAACAGGACCATCTGCCCCATATATTACAACAGGTCCCCTTGCCACCTCTGCAATCCCTCCTGCCACGACCCCCCCCCCCCCCCCCTCATTTTCATCCCCAGCATCTGGCCTCTGTTCTTCAACAGGTCCATCTGTCCCTCTTATGTCAACAATTCCACCCCTCACCTGGCTATCCAACACGTCTTGGTTCACACAAGCTCCTACTACCACCCCCCCCCCCCCCCCCCCCCCCCACCGTACCATCTCCACCATTCTTTCCCCGTGTTACAATCCCCGCCGAAACCACCCCCTCCATTCCCTTATCACTTCTATCCGGTACAAAACCCTTCTCAGAAACCTCCCCACTACCCCTCATCCCCCCCCCCCCCCCCCTCAACCCCTCGATTCCCACCCCAAGCTGTTCTTCCTTTCGTCCTCGCACCTTCCCCATCATTTTCCCCCTGCTCGGCCCCTCCCCAGGGCACGCTTGTCTCTGATGCCCCTCCTTTCCACACGCAAAACAGCGCATGTTTTGCGTTGTCGCAAAGATAATGTACTCAAACCCGTCTATTACTACTTTAAAATTAAGATCTAACTCATCATCACGTCTGTTCATTACAATGAACGTCTGCCTTCGGTGAGAAACCACATGCTTCAGTTCCGGTGCCTTGAAACCTGAAGAATTTTTTTTCAACGGGGCCACCACTTTTCCAAACCTTGCGAGTTCCCTCAATATCAGATCATCGCTCACCAACGGAAGGAACGTTTGCCAATGACACCTTTTTTGCCGGAGTTGTGAGCGGCAACACAGATACAAAAGTACCATGTATGACCAAACCGTCCGTTACCAGTTGATTAACTTTAGTCAAATCATCCAGGAATATTATAATCCCCCGGGCCGCTGACTTAACGGCCGCAGCTCCCACTTTCCCCGCTACCGCTAGACTACAGTCTTCTACCGAACACGGAAAAGCCGGCGCGACTTTGAACCCATGTTTCCTAGTTAATTTCGTGAAATCCATGCCGCCGCGACAGCAGTCAGCTGCCAAAGCGAACACTGACAACGCTATCAGCCCACCATTAACACACAACCAGTCGAATTAAAACCCAGTCGAATTCACAATTTGACAAACAACATAAAGACAGGAAAAGTTTAGAAAAGACTCACGCGTTCCGCTCAGCAGCACCACACTCACTCCACCCGCTCCGCCATCCACACGCATGCGCACAGAGAGAGAAAGAGAGAGAGAGAGAGAGAGAGAGAGAGATACAGACAGACAGACAGACAGACAGACAGACAGACAGACAGACAGACAGACAGACAGACAGACAGACAGACAGACAGACAGACAGACAGACAGACAGACAGACAGACAGACAGACAGACAGACAGACAGACAGACAGACAGACAGACAGACAGACAGACAGACAGGCAGGCAGGCAGACAGACAGACAGCCATACATACAGAGAGAGAGAGAGAGAGAGAGACAGACAGTGAAAGAGAGAAAGAGACAGAGAGAAAGAGAGAGAGACAGACAGACAGATATACAGACCAGACAGACAGACAGACAGACAGACAGACAGACAGACAGACAGACAGACAGACAGACAGACAGACAGACAGACAGACAGACAGACAGACAGACAGACAGACAGACAGACAGAGAAAGAGAGAAACAGACAGAGAAAGAGAGACACACACAGACAGACAGGCAGAGAGAGAGAGAGAGAGAGAGAGACAGAGAGAGACAGACAGAGAGAGAGACAGACAGAAAAGAGAGAAACAGACAGAGAGAGAGAGAGAGAGAGAGAGAGATATAGAGAGAGAGAGAGAGAGAGAGAGAGAGAGAGGGAGAGAGAGAGAGAGAGAGAGAGAGAGTCATTTTTATTGGACACACGGACCTGTCACTCAAAACCCAAGTCAAGTTTACAACTACAGAGAGAGAGAGAGAGAGAGAGAGAGAGAGAGAGAGAGACAGAGAGAGAGAGAGAGAGAGAGAGAGAGAGAGAGAGAGAGAGAGAGAGAGAGAGAGAGATAGAGAGAGAGAGAGAGA
>NC_140179.1:55878068-55972686 GCF_963971535.1 Notolepis coatsorum | reverse complement strand
GAGAGAGTAGAGAGAGAGAGAAGAGACGAGAGAGAGAGAGAGAGACGAAGAGAGAGAGAGAGAGAGAGAGATAGGGAGAGAGAGAGAGAGAGAGAGAGAGAGAAGAGAGAGAGAGAAGAGAGAGAGAGATAGGGAGAGAGAGAGAGAGCTCTTCCACCACCAGGGCTCATTTAGAGCATCAAATCAGAATGACACAAAAGCAAAACAATGCCCAAAGATACATTCCTTGAGAGAATTTTATTTTTGTGTTGCCATTTTTGGGAGAGGGGGACTAGGTGCTGCTGACCACGGTGAGAGTACAGGTGTGAGAGGAGGGTGTGCCATTCACACAAGTGTGCGACTGCCCTCTTCTTCCTGCTCACGTTATCTTATCCACCGTGTTTAAACAAGATGCAGTTACCTCTCAGGGCCACAGGGTGACACATTCCATAGTGCAGCTTTAACCATTTCACTACCAAACTACTGAAGGTTAACCCTTTACTATCACACTACAGAGAGTTAACCGTCTGTAGTGTGATAGTAAAGGAGGTTAACCTTCTGTAGTGTGGTAGGTGAAAGGGTGAACCATTTGTTGTGTGGCAGTGAAAAGGGTTAACCTTCTGTATTTTCGCAGTGAAAGGGTTAACCATTGGTAGTGCGGTAGTGAAAGGGTTAAAAATAAATAATTCTTTTCATTCTCTGGCTCATTGGCTGACAACGTGATAGAAAGACTATAAACACAAGACAATGTGTAAATATGGGGTTTTAATTGTATCTGCTTTGTGGCAGTAAACAGTTGCATTGTTAAACTGTATAAGTACATATTATACCACTATAGCCCTATAGAGACCACCACAGAGGAGGGCAGACGTTATTTAGTGTGTGAGCTACTGCAGGTGAAATTGAGAATGAGGTAAATGTTTTTACGAGGATGTAAGGGAAGTAAGTACCTTTTGGTAAAATGTCCTCCATTTATGTAGATTTTCTTGAGTGGGATGAATATGAAAAAACTTGAGTTATGCTTCAAGGGAGGGAACTTTTTTTGTAGCAGATTTTATTCACCAAGCTTGGGAGAGAAGGCAGAATACTTTGTTTAAGACAGAGCCGTAATCTGTATTCATCAAATCTGTATGTATGTCATCTATATTTAGATAATGAAGTGTAATGTAATAATGGAACACTGTAACAGGATTTCTGGCGTCTTATAAACCCATGTGGGTTTGGGCACTTTGTGTGCATGACACGAAAATAAAAGAATCAATCAATCAATCAGTACAGATTAAAACTGACCTTCTCTGATGAAGGCTTCTCGTTTTAACAGCCAGAAACGCGGGCATCGTGTTTGTGGCACAGGATGGTTTTTTTAAAGAAAAATGAAAGAGCTGAGAAAAAGAGTAAGATCCGATACCAAAGAACACGTCTAACGCACCAGAAATCAAAGCAAAGTGACTTGATTATACTGTAGCTGCATTCCCTGACACGTTAACTCTCTAATGAAGTCAAATGTACATGTACTTACAAGTTCTGCACAACAAGTCAGCAGGAGGGGTACTACACCTCTGGCGGCTAAGTGATGTATTATATCTCCGATATCAGCATCTTGATGATATTACAGTTTCCTGGTGTTTTCTCGCTTCTTAGAGAGAGTTGTTTACATTTAAAAAATATTGGCTGGACTATCCCTATAGACCATCAAAAATATGTTTGAAATCTTAAAATGCAATGAAATTAATAATAATCATGAACAACATCAAAATTAAATTCTTTGAAGGGAAAGTGGCATTCTTTGCAAGTTCTGTACAACAAGTCAGCAGGAGGGGTCACCTCTGGTGGCGAAGGTTAAGTGTATTATATCTCATTATTACATGGCGTTTTCACATTCGCCAAAATGCTTGCTTGTGATTGGTCAATAGCGCTTGTCAGAGGTCCGTTATTACTCGATAACGGACCTCTGCCGAACAAGCCCACTGTCATCAGTGCAATCAGATCACAGACATGCCGGCTGCCGCCCCGGCGATGACAGCGGGAGCAACAGAACAGAACTGCGTCTGCATTTGATCTCGTCTTGTCGATGGTGTACAATGAATTAGGTATATTGTTAGTAAGTTAGCCATGTAATAAGCGGGATAATGTATAGCCTATACTCGGTCATTGTCGCAAAATAATTGACCTTCACTGACGTTTAAAACACCTCGGCGAGGCGCCTCGGTATTTTAATCTCCGTGTCGGTCAATTATTTTGCGACAATGACCTCGTAAGCTATACATTATCCTTTACATAATTCTTTGTCCGATGAGCCCGAAATGACGGTTCAAATACTGTTCATTAAAAGTGATGGATCGGATCGGTACTCTGTATCGGCCGATACCGAATGCCCGGGCGTTGGTACCGGGACGAAACAAGTCTGATCGGTGTGTCCCCAGTGCATATGCATAGTCAGAACATTTCAGATGGGTGCTTTAAACCCTCAAACATTTACTTATATGCAGTGGTGGAAGAAGTACACAGTTCCTTTACTTGAGTAAAAGTAGAAATACCCAGATAAATGAGTAGTCTGGTAAAAGTAAAAGTCCTCCATTCAAATTCTACTTAAGTAAAAGTAGAGAAGTATTTGCAATTGAATGTACTTAAATATCTAAAGTAAAAGTATGCATTCTACATGACGTTTGTGCATTCCAGTGCTTGGGAGCATTTAAACCTCCATCCACCGACATCTAAAGGTTATGTTAACCCTTTCACTAGCACACGACAGAAGGTTAACCCTTTACTATCACACTACAGGTTAACCTTCTGGCGTGTGGTAGTGAAAGGGTTAACCCTTTGTCGTGTGGCAGTGAAAGGGTTAACATTCCGTGGTGTGCGGTCCAGTTATGCTGCTCTGATTAAAGGTTATGTTAAAGTGGTATGTGGTCCAGTTATGCTGCTCTGATTACGTCCTCTTGAAGTTGACAGGCTTCATATTTGAAAGTACATAATCTTCATATATTTTGCCATGTTTTCTATATGCATTTTTTTTTAAGTAACTAGTAACTGATGGTAACTGATAAAAGTACAGTATTTATTTTGAAATGTAGTGGAGTAAAAGTATAAAGTTCCCTACAATTAAAATAGTCAAGTAAAGTACAAGTAGCTTGAAATTATTACAGTACTTTACACCACTGGACTTTAGTATTATGTATATGTTTCCATCCAATAGAGGCGGTTATGTAAACTATATAGGCCACGCCGTCGGGCCACCAAGGAAGCCCACCCCCAGTGTGGCCCCCTGCTCTTTTTACAATACCTATAGAAGAAGAACAACGAAACGTAGCATAATGATAACGGGGCACATTACTTCTTTACAAGTGAACAAGAACAGAAACCAAATGTTTCACATCTGCTGCTGCCTTTCAGGTATTTAGCATGAGAATGTCCGGGCAGTGCTTCAACACTGCTCCGTGGCCGAGAGAGGGAGGACTGGAGACCTCGGACACAAGGCTCCTATTGCTGCCGCCAGATGTCCCGCATGTTTGGGAGACAATACGAGAGGGGGGCGCTCGGCATTTAACAAATCACAGCCGTTGTCTTTTTCACTATCTTCCAAACACTGCAGGAGGAACCCTCTGCCTCCCCTCCCCCGCCCTCTAGACACTCACAAGGGTCAAATGTCTTCACGACTTCTCTATACCAGAGTTACGATGGAGGAATGCTATACACCTGGGTCAAATAGTATTTATATAATTGTATTATTCTTTAGTATTTTAGTATTACAAAATATATATATATATTTTTGTATGTATATATATTTTTCCCCAAATAAAGAAATAAAGGAATATCTTATCTTATCTTATATAGTGTGTGTATTGATGCCTATGTGAGCTCTTTCTCTTTTTATTTTATGTATTCCTTGTGATTTTACTACCTGCCCTGGTCTATACAGCACTTTGGTCAATATGGGTTGTTTTTAAATGTGCTTTATATTATTATTTGACTTGACTCGACAACTCTGTTAACTCAAGTTATCTACTGCCTTCACTGTCTACAACTGTCTTGCACTGTAATCATAACGACCTGCCTCATCCTATAGTTCATATATTACTGTGTACATACCTGTATGATAGTCATGTACAATAATACTATTATACTGTATATATATATATATATATATATATATATATATATATATATATATATATATATATATATATATATATATATATATATATATATATATATATATATATATATATATAATAATAATAATAATTTAGGACCTGCTCCGAGGTCATCAATTGGCACACATGCGATGCATGCATGCAATTCGTATCTGCGATTAACCCATCCCGTTGTCCTTCCCCCCCAAGGGCAGCCGGGAGCAGACAGGCACAACGTGAGCCGCGCCAGGGGACCAATCCAAGTGCTCCTGTCCGTCTTCGTCAAGGACGCCACAGCGTTAGCGATCTTGTTGTTGTGCATGTTTTTCCATTGGGTTTATCTTATCGGGGGGGAAACCCTTGCGAGCACGGGGAGAACATGCAAACTCCACACAGAAAGGCCTGGGGGATACCCCACCTGGGTAACTGGCACCATGGAAACCTGGTCCCCAAGCGGGATTCGAACCCTGGACCTTCTTGCTGTGAGGCGACAGTGTTAACCACTACACCACCGTGCCGCATATATATATATATATATACAACTGTTGGATATATCTGCATATATCCCCGACCACTTACCTGTATACATACCTGTATAATTATATCTATATCTGTATATATCCCATACCCACTCTTACTAGTTATACCATTTACATTTACATTTAGTCATTTAGCTGACGCTTTTATCCAAAGCGACTTACAAGCTCTGTACGACAAGTCAGCAGGAATGGCACAACTCTATCAGCTGAGTAACAATGTTCATCAAAGTGTTGAGTTCTACAGTGTAGGTTAGTATATTAGGACAAGTGCATGACAGTAAGGTTAGTTAGGGTTAGATTCCTTTTTTTTGGCCAGTATGGCTTACTACTAGGGATGCTCGATATTGGCTTTTTTACCGATACCTATATACCGATATTGTCCAACTCTTAATTTCCGATACCGATATCAACCGATACCGATATATGCAGGGTTTCCCCCCCCAAAAAATTTAATAATTTCAGGTCATTAACATTACATATCTCTTGTTGTGGAATTGCATACTTTTGACAATAAATAAAATCAGAATTTGTTCTTACTTGCTTGCCTGGGTAAATAAAGGTTATAGAAATGTAATAGGATACCGATATTTTCCGATATCACATTTTAATGCCGATATCGGCAGATAATATCGGTTGGCCGATAATATCGGACATCCTTACTTACTACCATAGTATATTTATACCTGTATCACTATACGTAATTATACTGTGCGGCAAAGGGAACCGCTCCCGCCTACCTCCGGTCAATGGTCTCTAACTACACACCCGCAAGACCCCTACGCTCTGCATCTTCTGGCCGCCTCAGACCTACTCCTATCCAAGCTCCGGGAGGGTCATAAAAGAGAAGTCGCCTATTCTCAGTCCTTGCCCCACAATGGTGGAATGAACTACCCACCCCAGTTAGGACAGCCGAAACCCGTCCAATATTTCGCCGTCGACTAAAGACGCACTTCTTCAACCATTATCTGAATTTTAAAAAAAAATAAAAAAAATTCTAACCCTAACTAACCTTACTGTCATGCACTTGTCCTAATAAACTAACCTACACTGTAGCACTCAACACTTTATGAACATTGTTACTCAGCTGATAGAGTTGTGCCCTTGATGACTTGTCGTACAGAACTTGTAAGTCGCTTTGGATAAAAGCGTCAGCTAAATGACTAAATGAAATGTAATGTAATGTACTGTATATAATCAGTTCAGTATTACTCAGTACCTTGTTATATACAGTATATCACATTTAATCATGTATGCACTTTCCTGTTACATTTGCACTCTGGTTAGATGCCAACTTATTTTCGTTGTACTGTAGGCCTATTGTGCTGTACGATGACAATACATTTCAATCTGATGTAATCTAATCAAATAGGTTTCTGTCTCTACTGTTAAGCTGCCCGGCAACAACAGCAGTAGGCAGGTGGGGAAGATCTGTACTAAATAATATATAACAGTAAAAAATCTTCTGAGAAAAATTATTCTGTTTCCTATTTACCATCCAATGAGCTGTTCCAGATTCAGCATCTTGATGATATTACAGTTTCCTTGCGTTTTCTCGCTTCTTAGAGAGAGTTGTTTACATAAAAAAAATATTGGCCGGACTATCGGCTTAGACCATAACAAATATGTTTGAAATCTTAAAATGAAAGTAAATTAATAATAAAAAATGAACAACATCAAAATGAAATTCTTTGGATGAAAATTGGCATTCCTTCCTTAAGGCTGGAAGTCAAGAACTATTAGGAATGTTTGACCACTAATCGCGTCTTACTCCTAACCACCAAAACCTGCACGGACTATAACGTACAACATTATGTCATGGTGTTAGGTTACAGACCCTCACCTGTATGGTTTACTTTTTACTCATAGTATATATTCAGAATATATATATTTTTAATGTATTGCCTATATAATTATATTGTTTACACTGCCTTTTTATTCTATTTACATTTTTACTTCTCCACTGTACTATAATTCTGTGACCTGTACCTGTATGTCTTCTACTACCTGTACCTCCCCTCCCCCCTCCCCCATGCTGCTATGATACCGAATTTCCCCAAGGGGATCAATAAAGGAATATCTTATCTTATCTTATATGTCGTCGGGGGTGCAACATAGTACATTTTCAGAAGGGTTTTTTAATGTCTGTGCAGGGAAATGTATTTCCCTTTAAAACAAAAAACAAAAAACAGCATTTAGTGTGTAATTACACACCCAGACTTTGGTTCCTCTTAGAAAAATGTGCGAGCAGTCTAGAAGACATGTGAGGACGGAACCGCGTCTTTCATCTTCGCCGTTTATCCAAAATGACTGGACTACGGTTACATTGACGCAGGCTTTGTGGAATCTTGGACGAAGTGGAAAGAGGGTTTCTCCACTTTAAACAGAGTACAAACACAAACAGTTTATTATCCTTTGAATGTAAGTAATGTTACACTTCAACTCTGCATGTTGAATAGCCTTGTGATGTGGGAAAGTAAACTCACAACTGAAGCAGTGCAAAATTATTTAATTAATTGGAGCCTGATTGTTGTTTAATTGCTATGTAATTACAAAATGTTGTTTGTAAAAAAATGTACACATTAAGTTTTGCAAAAGTACAACTTAAGGTTGGTAAACATATTTCATATTTTCATATTATCATTCATTTTACACTTACTAGAATATTAATGACTATCATACTAAACATGTGCTTTGAATTACAGGAAATAAGAAATACCGAAATTACATTGCAAGTACATACAAGTATGCATATAAATAGTACACATTTTATACACACTTTATGCACAAAAAATATACTTTCAGTATGGAAAAATATTGTTTGTTTTCTTTTACTTAGGTCTATGGAAGCCATCTTGGGTGCATCAGAGGAAATTCCCAGAGACACTATAGGCCCTTTCTATCCGTCCGACTGGCGTTAGCGTTCTCAAACGCAAGTATCAACAGTGTGACATTGGTCAAGCGGTTTTAAAAGTGTTTCAGGCCGTCCCAGGGCCTGTGTAGAATCACGAGACAGGTTTATGAAGTGAGGTTTGGGGAGTCGTCACGGCAGAGGAAACAACTTTACTGCCCCAGTCACACGGCTGAACGTTCCTCAACCTGCAATCTGAAGCCGTAAAACAAGGAACGTCATCTTGTTTTTATAATGTTTCTTTAAAAAAATAATTTACTCCATCGACAATACACCGATTGCTCTTCGATGGAAGGATGAAGGTCTTGTGGGTATATGGCAGGGGTGTAAAAAGTACCCAGAAATTATACTTAAGTGAAAGTACCGTCTGAAAATCTTACTCAAGTAAAAGTCAGAGTATCTGGCTAAAAACACAGTTCGTTTTTGAGTAAAAGTAAAAAAAGTTTCTACTTTTAAATGTACTTAAGTACAAAAAGGTAAAAGTAAAAACTTTTTTTCTGACTGTCTATTATTGTGATAGCAGGTGTTTAATCAAAGATCCCCACTTTCTAGTCTTGCACAAGGACCAATCAGCATGGGTATGGGCGGGTTAATTTTCCATTGATGGGGATTTGATTGGCTGTTTTTAAATAAAGAGCGGCCGCAGGATCAAAAACGTTAACGTTAGTTCGGCCAGAGAAACAAATATACGAATTAATTAATTATTGTCGGACCTGCAAGATTTGTACTTTGTACTTTGTAGGTCTGCATTTTAAACGTAAGGAGTAAAGATTATGTTTTTTTTCTCTGAAATATAATTGAGTACAAGTATACAAACCTAATAATACTAGAGTAAAGTACAAATCCCCCAAAACAGTAATTAAGTATTGCAACAAAGTACAATTACTCAAGTACTTTACACCCCTGGTATACGGTATGTCAGGATGGGCCACAATTTTGCACTCAGCGCTGTCCTTTTCATGTAAGGAGTTGTAGGGTGTTTTCAGATATTGTTTTCCATAATGTACTGGATAAGATGTATTGTGTTTTTCGTTGAAAGGTGGAAGGGAGAGGTGGAGGGTGGGAGGGAAAGTGGAGGGGGGAGGGAGGGGTGGAGGGCTTTTATGACTGTATTATTTCTATTGTTCACTGTATGTCTGAATTGTACCTATGTGTTTACTGTCAAGGACTACAGATGGAAATGAGGCTCTTGCTGAATCCGGTCCATCTTCTTGTTCGCCACAAATAATTAATGTACGTTCACACTGGTTTTTCATGAAACCCCAATAAACTAAAACTAAACTGTATATATTTAATAAACTGAGATTTGAGTGGAATATAAGGCAAATGGGCGACACGACTATTCCTGCGGTACAAACATTGTTCAAAACATGTGTTTTGCATTAAAGGGAAATACATGTGGACAGTAGTATGAATATGATTTATGACAAGTTTCTTGTGTGAGCTGTGATTAACATTACAGCTTTCTCCCGCAAGCCGAGTTCTTTGGCGTCAAACCGATTGGGTCCTAAAAGCGTCTCGTTCTGACTCAAATTGAAGTGGCGTTGCCCACTTTAAAGCTCAATTAAGGGATCTTGGAAGAACCAAGCACCAACCGCCCCCAAATACCACCCAGTTTGCCATGACATCACGACATCATCCAGCGAGGACAACTTCATTCTCTCCAGATTGGGATTGAACGGCATCGTGCTTCACCTCGGAGGAGGTGATCGAATCCGTTTCCAAACAGATAGGTTGTCGTACATCCCATAATGCAGGTTCTCAACAGGGTTACTCCTAATTGGAATACGTTAACTACATTATCCGTATTGGCTGTTGTAGTTCAAAAGTACTGTAACTGGAAAAAATATTCAAGTTGTATTGCCAAGTTTTATTATTACCACGTTGAGTACTTGAGTACTTGCGATGAAGAACCATATGAGTCAGTTTTAAGAGGAACAATGTTTTCAAACTGTATTATATAAAGATGGTAAATTAGAGTGTTGTGTTCACTCATAGCTAAAGAAAATAGAGGTTGAGTATACTTTACTATATAAAGATGGTAAGTTAGAGTGTTGTGTTCATAGTTAAAGTCAGTAGAGGCTAAGTACTTTCTAAAGATGGTAAGTTAGAGTGTTGTGTTCATTCATAGTTAAAGACAGTAGAGGTTGAGTACTTTATTATCTAAATATGTTAAGTTAGAGTGTTGTGTTAATTCATAGTTAAAGACAGTAGAGGTTGAGTACTTTATTATCTAAAGATGGTAAATTAGAGTATTCTGTTCATTCATAGTTAACCTGTTAATCTGTAGACCGTTTTCGCCTAAAGGTAAATGCCTAAGTAAATGGAAGTTCTATTACGTGTAGCTCTCGCTCAGCGTCTATTGCACATATCTCACTCCAGTGCATGTGCACTGAATAAAAACTCACAAAATGTACCTTTACATACCAACATCCGTCTGGCCACACCCCCATCTGCCACCTATATAAGCAGGGGGGTGGCCACACACTCATCTCCTTTTTCACTTTCACCACAAGAAAGTGCCTGTATACCAATCACTTTGACGAGGAAAAGAACGTTTTTAGCTGAAGAAAGGAGAACAGAAGAGCAAGGAGATACGTTGACGTTATATCTTTGTTTTCTCTCTCACTATTTTCGAGAAAATACGGCGATAATGTCTTCGTCACTGGGGTGTCAGGAAGATGATGATCATTCTGACCTCCACTGGTTTTTTCATATTAGGGGCTCGCGTCGCTGATCTACTCCCCACCTGCAGTCCTCCAAAGCTGCGGCTGGATAGGTATTGAACCTCCGGTTCTACAGCTGGACTGCAGGAGGCACCGGCTGTTTGTGAGACATTGGTTGCCTCTGGGCTGGGTGAGTGATGTTTTGCTATGCGGGCGCCGGTTGTACTGCTAATGCTATGGGGGTTAGCTGCACAATTTTACGAAGGCCGGCCCCAGATTGGGGTCCTCTGTTCGGCCTCTTAGGCGACGGACGGAGGGTCCTGGTCTGAAGCCCATAATGGTCAAACTAGTGGGCCGCGACCGAGATCTGGTTTAAACCCGGGGTTCTCTGGACGAGCGGATTCTTCTCTGTCCCGTGAAGGCCCCATCTTTCAAATGAATGAAAGATTAAACCCTAAGCACGAGGAAAAGTGGGTCTGGATCTTCGTTATCGGAAGTTCCATGCTCAAGTCGGCTGCAGCCCATACGGGAATTGTGCCGACTCCGCTGTATGTCTGTTAAATCACCGTTGAAAACTGTGTTGACATTTCTTTTTCTCTTCTCTCTTAGGATGAGGAGGGACTCAGACAGCGGCCAGTCAGCTGTTAGCTGCAGCGCTAGCCCGTTGCGTTCACTAGGCTAGGAACGTTAGCTTGTTGCTATCAGTCGGGAGTTGGTTGTTAGCTTAATGCTACACTGTTGAACGTTACTGTGAGAATAACAAGCCTTAACACTCTGACTACGACGTCATCTTTGACAGAGGATGTTAGTCGACCCTACACCGGGTGCCCTGCCAGCGAGGACTTCGTCAACATGGAGAACGGCGGCTGGGTGGCGCATCGGGCATTGCCCTCGTCACCAACGCAGGAGACGCCGGGTTCGACTTCGGCTGTCCCCGTTAACCAGTGTTGCAGTCCTCTCAGCCTGCGCTCAAGGTGTAGGTAGGAGTCCCGCTGAACTTAACACTTCTTCTTTCCTTCCCTTCTAAATGTTTTGTAATAACGATGTTTTCCAAAACGTATGTTGCTGCAATACATTGAGGATACGACGTGTGTTGTGTGTGAATTGCCTTGTCACTAAGTATAGGTTCTCTCTACCTAGAAAATCGGCGTTGTTTTTTACGTGAGTAAAAATGTACTGGTTTAGTTGTGATGAGAACATGTGTGTTCATGTACTGTTAGTGACATGGTTGAGCTCACAACTAGTGGGTTATTTAACCTGCAAAGCTATGCTTAGTGACATGTGATCGAGGAGTAAGTCCTTCTCTCAGCCTGTGATGACAAATAAACAGGTAGCGTGTTCACATGGCAGTACCTGTTCAACCTAGTCGTATCAAGGGTAAGGTAGGGAGGGGTAATTTTTCCCCCCAGGTTCCCTGGGGATTTTCCCCCCCTCCTCTCAAACAGGTTGTTTACAATATATTGTGTCACTATGTTTGTGGGGATACGATGTAACCCTCAGCTTAAGCTGCTGGGGTTGTGCTCCTGCTTGAGAAACCGATTTTTTCCTAGGGAAAAAATAGTTTTGGTCGCTGTCATGTGTGCTTAGCAAGACCTGTGGCCAATACATAATCGAGGACTTATGTCTTCTCTCGTTATGAAAAACGGCGTTCCTCTTACGGTAGTGAGAGTGTACTTTGCCTTTTTTATTGTGATGAAGGGTTGTGTGTGTCGTTGAGATCTACAACTGGGTTAGGTTTGGCCCACAGAAGCACATGTGTAAGTCTGGTACCGGGGCTCTTAAAGGGGCCCTCTCTGGTCTGTGTTTTTTCTTTGTAAAAATTAGATGGCTGTTTTCTCTGGGTCTGTGTTTTTTCTTTGTAAAAATCAGATAGCAGGTTTCGCACATGGGTCTATGTGAAGCTGTTAAACGCTTCATGTAGCATGCTATGACTGGTGTCATGGCTCTACTTTGTCATTACATCGTATCAGGGGTGAGGGGTCATAAAGGGGTCTGTTGAGGTCTTCGCGCAGTCGGATCCGTCTCCCTCCCGTCCTCCAATAGGGAGGGTTCCCTCCAATAGGGAGGGTCGGGGGGGCTCGGTCCTCCCCGGTTCTGATGGTTGTGGGAGGCCTCAGTGGGGTACATTTGTCGGGCGTAAGCTCCCGCTCAGCTCCTGTTGTGCAATAGACGCTGAGCGAGAGCTACACGTAATAGAACATACGGTTATGTATATAACCATAGTTCTATGAGTGTAGTGACACTCAGCGTCTAGACGCCACTGCGGCCCTTGATTTTGCCTTGTGGTGAAAGATTGAGAAGGAGATGAGTGTGTGGCCACACCCCTGCTTATATAGGTGGCAGATGGGGGTGTGGCCAGACGGATGTTGGTATGTAAAGGTACATTTTGTGAGTTTTTATTCAGTGCACATGCACTGGAGTGAGATATGTGCAATAGACGCTGAGTGTCACTACACTCATAGAACTATGGTTATATACATAACCGTATGATTGCTCCACTTCTGCAAGGTCAATTTGCATGTTGTTGGTATCTAGGAACATCTAGGGACCTGGGGGTATGTATTTCCAGTGTCAGAAATATTGTGTCTGTTACTAGTAATTATTCAATTGTAATGAATACATAAATTATGATTAATTATGATTTATGATTTTGATGATGATGATCAAAAATTGATACGGGTAGGATGAAATGCTCACTGAGCTCATTCACCACCTTATTGAGATCATGTGTACAAAAAATCTAAGCAAATGAACCGCGGGAAGATGATTAAACAGAAGGATTTGTAGATACGGGAATTAATGATAATAGACTTTAATTATAAATTCATATTTGACCTTGAACTTGACCTTTACCTTATTATGGCCAAATCATACATCTATGGATAGGGAAACTTCTCCTCTTTCCAGTGGCAGGGTTGAATCTGGATTTAGTAATTTCTTGCGGTTTTTACGATAATTAGCACTTTCTGATCAATTTGTATTTCCGATAAATCGTATAAAACATCGGTAAAAATTTAAATATACACTTTGACTACTGTTTTTGATAGGGTTATGGTCTTTACTCTTGGCTACAAAAAAAAATATTTAAAAACATTGACCTCTTAACGCTTTCTCTGCCAGAGAACTCGTCATTCCCCGCCATGCTAATTCTGCCAATGACGCCGTAACACGTCATTGAGATCAATATGTCAAAAATCTGTGATCGCAATCATATTTCTCCCCCGGAGACTTGAGATCTACTGTTGATCCCCTCTCAACTCTCCAACGGTTCAAGAGCACCATCTGGTGGCCGATCGGCGGATCGCCCAAACCGGAAACCGGAAACGGAAGCTGGTGCTCATTCCAATTCGGTCCGATCACACCCGGGACTCGAGCTAGACACAATGGATAGCAATCCGTTACCAATAACTCGATAAACAAAATGATTTGGACGTATATACTATTATACAACCTGGAGATGGATCGCATATTTAAACATCCCATAATAGAAATATTTTTGCTCCACGCTCATCGCCCAACGCTACAAGGAAGCTAGGGTGAGTTTCAGCGTTTTTTTTTACCGTGTTCGGTACAAACTGCTCTAATGATCATATCACCCACACTAGATGAATCATCTAACATTGGCCTCGGAATTATAAACGACCCCCCCCCCCCCCCATCCGGTCAACATCAGATGATAAGTAGTAACTTCTAGAAGCACGTCCATTTGACATTTTTTATCTCGCGCAGATCGCTATCAAACTGTATTTGATCATCAATATAATGCATTTAGGGCTATAAATCACGTTCTGGAGAAAGCTGCAGAAAACGATAAAAACATATTTATACTTTAGACCGTATTTTAGTATGAATATGTGAATGAAAATATATAATGTTCCTACGTCCTGAACGATAGATAATTGACGTTGAATGGGCCATAGTAATGTCAATTTAGCAATACAATTTAAAAAGTTATAGCCCTGCAAAGAAGGGGAACTTCTCCATAGACAAATAGAGCTGGCAGAGAGGGGTATAATGATGTACATAAGCCTGGCGAAGAAAGTGTTAACATCCAAGGGCCCACATGTGGACGATTCTTTCCCGACCTCTAGTGGCTCGGGTGTGCATTTCTTTTAATACAATATATATATATATATGGAATTAAAGCCCTATTTGTTGCCTGTCGATTGCCCATTCAGGTGACAAAATCCGTTCAGCGGTTCTCGAGTTACATGCCGATATGTGAGGCGTGCCCCAAAGTACGCAAAAGTACACATTACCACCCCCGACTCCCGGGGCTTTAGCTCCGTCAATCATTTGGCGATCTCGAAAATGATATGATAATTGGGGATCTAATACGGTCTCTATTGATCGATTTATGATAAAGAAAAGCAAGGCTTAACAGGTTAAAGACAGTAGAGGTTGAGTACTTCATTATCTAAAGATGTTTAAGTTAGAGTATTCTGTTCATTCATAGACAGTAGAAGTTGAGTACTTTATTATCTAAAGATGAGTATTGTGTTCACTCATAGATAAAGACAATAGAGTTTCACTACTTTATTATCTAAAGATGGTAAGTTAGAGTATTCTGTTCATTCATAGTTAAAGACAGTAGAAGTTGAGTACTTTATTATCTAAGGTAAGGTAAAACATTTTTTTTACTTTATTGTGATATATCAAATTCACACTCCAAGTGATTTACATAGATTTTACAATTGCAAAAACACAGGTTGTCAAAAATAAATAGAAATGGGCTTACTATATGGTTCTTCAGTGCAATGGTTCAATTGTTGATTACATTTATTTATTTATTACAGTTTTAAGTAGTATGTAACAGATTACATGAAAAAATTAAGTATATAAAAAAAATATATATTTACTTTCCCAACCCTGATATCATACAAACATAATATATACGCGTATATCCTGCTGGTCAAGCCCAGAGCATCGGTTGAATCTTGCAGGATAAAGCTGATGCTTCCCTAAAAAAACTTTTGTCCCCCTGCCACGAGAGGAAATGTATCTGATTGTATATACACAGCTGTTGGATATGACGTTGTCTCGCCGCAGGGCCCCGACAGGAAAAGGTTTCGGCTAACGACGACGGAAATCCAAATAAATTGTCCTCGTAATCAGATTAACGCTCATCTGAAGTGGGCTGCTCCTCTGTGTACTCTGTGAATGTCAACACACAGCCCCATTATTTGAACGGGCCGTACAAACATATAATCATTCATCTTCGGCCGGTCTGTCATTTAACTCGCTATGTGGGGGCGGAATGAGAGACAAACGTGGAGTAGTACTATAAAGAGATTATCTCTCGATGTGTTTTTTTTTCGTAGCCGCAGTTTGCGAAGACACTCTCTGATTGGCTAGCCCGCGTACAGCGAAGACCCTCTCTGATTGGTTTAGCTCCGAAGGGCTCTGGGATAGAAATGTCCGCCTTGTACATATATATTCTCTGCTTCGAAGTGGTTATGCTTTGGCCCTCTTTCGAAGTGGGTTATGCTTATGTTAAGAGAACTCGCTTTAGGGCGTCAATAATGTGGTCAAGAGACATGGATTCTATATGAACTGGCTTGGCTTCTTTTATTCACACATGAGCAATAGTTATACAACACTCTACTCTCTGTGAGAGCCGTTGGAGGAGAGAAAGAAAGGGGTGGGGGCCTTCCCTTTTATAGTCGCCCCTAAGGTAGAATACCTGGGTAGCTACGCCCAGAGCGCCCTCCAGTGGAGACAGATATATATGCACCAACAATGGCAATTTCTGGTGGAGACAATGATCTACACAGGTAAACAGCTACAAGTGTAAACAGTCATATGTACAGTTGGACAGTCACTAACAGCCCCATACAGAGTCTCTTATCTCAACACTCCCACTTGTTAGTGCACTGGCTGACTTGTGGGAAAAACATCTTTAACAAAGGAAATAATATATATATATATATATAAACTCAAAAACATTCATAGGGTATGGCATTCAATATCTTCACATTAAACATGACCCTTGCAAACTACATCAGTTTTAATTGAGAACAGGTCCCTTCACAGTATCTATTACCCTGTTGTCCGTTGGACAGTAAACCGGTGTCATTCTTTCTTATCCGATGGCATACCTGATGAGAGGATATTATTTATAATGACATGTTTACATCTATGTTGACACCTCAGGTTCCTAATAACCACAATGGTTCCCTGGTTGCCCTTATGAACAACAGTTTCCATATATACACAATGTTTTTCATTTTAAATGGTTTACACAGAACACCCATTCTACAAAAACACCATATTTGGTAGAGAGGATATATTTCAATTACCTACTACATCTTGAACAATGTATTCATAACCTTATCTCCATCACTTCGAACAGTTGCTCTAGATCAGACCTGGGCATTGTACGGCCCGCGGGCCGGATGATTCTGATTTTTTGTCAACGTTCACACGCACATACACAAAGTTTGGATTTTTTTTTTACAACTGAGGTAGGTAGATTACATTTTTAGAGACTAAAGTACAGAAAAAGGTACCGTTGGGTACCGGTATCGATTCACAGGTACCGGTACTGTATCGGTTCAAATGTGAACGGTACCCATCCCTACTGAACACACAACTGCAGGGCAAGGGCATTTTTGCTCATGAAATGCATAGCCATGTGAAAGCCTTCATGACAAAGTTGCAATTAATTTCAAGGCAATAGGCAGCAACAATCTCAAACACATGAAAACCCTGAAAGAAGTCAAACCATCAGCTGATCACCGGCACAGGTACTCATCCATGTTGGGAGCACTGCATGATGAATTTTCAAGGCGTTTTCAAGATTTCAAAAAGGTTGAGGATGAAATGCAGCTGGTTTCCTCTCCCTTTACCTGCAGTGTTGATAGTTGTTCAGCTTGAACTCATTGACCTGCAGTCTGATTCACTACTGAAAGAGCACTTTAAGTCAGCATCACTGCTAGAGTTCTACTCTGCTCTCAAGGAGGAGAACTTTCCAAACATGAGGAGACATGCTCAGAAGATGTTGGTTCTCTTTGGATCCACCTACATATGTGAACAGACATTCTCAGTCATGATGTTTACCAAATCCAGGTACAGATCCTCTCTCACTGATGAACATCTGTCAGCTGTGCTTCGCATCTCCACCTCAGACATTCAACCTGACTTTGATGGACTTGTTAAAGCTCAAAAGAGACTGGATTTCTCACACTGAATGAAAAAAAAAGAACTGAAGAACACTAAAATGTGGGAATATAACAAGTGAAATGGGACACTTGATCCTTTTCTTTTTTTCTGCACAGTAAAAAAAAAGAACTTAAGAACACTAAAATGTGGAAATATAACAAGTGAAATGGGACACATGATCTTTTAATTTGTTTTGCACAGTTCTGAAAACATCAAATGTTTAATATAGGCATGTAAAGTCAAAAAGGCTACAAAACTAGGACACTTTTCTTCACACAGTTCAGTCACATGTCTTGTTTATTTTGGAAGTTGATTGAATCATTTAATCAATCAAGTAATTTATCCAATCGGGTGCATTCCACATGGGGACAAAGTAGAGAGGGGATAAATGCAGGCAAAACACATTTATTTTGGACCCACCAACATTTCTTAAATGATAAATTCATGAATCAATATTTGTTTGGGGGGGGGGGGGGGGGTAATACTTTTGTTCCTCACCTTTCTAAAATCTATGTGGATATATAATTTTCTATTGATTACTCTAGATAATAATAATAATAATAATAATAATAATAATAATAATAATAATAATAATAATAATAATAATAATAATAATAATAATAATAATAATAATAATAATAATAATAATAATAATAATAATAATAATAATAATAATAATAATAATAATAATAATAATAATAATAATAATGCAGGACCTGTTGCAGAGGTCTTTATTCGGCATGCAACGACACTCAGGGCGGAATCCACAGAGGCTTTGCATGCTTTTTCCGAAGCAAAGCCGGCGCATCTGGCTCTCAAATGAATGATTAGGTTGCTCATGCGTAACATAGGCTTTGCGTCCGTGCAATTGGCGTATATTTAAATGAGGTAACATGGGCGGAACATGTGCCCTTTTTATGTAAATGAGCCTCTAAACAGGTGATCATGGCAGCAGTAATTGTGCAGACAGGCACAACCGTGAAAGATATTATCGAATATCTCGAAGGACAATATCAAATCAAGCACATGCAGCGATCCCATGCAATCATACTCATTATTTAAATATCGTTATATAATGTTGTGGGCCTTGGCATTATGCTCGTATACAAACAGAATCTAACTTGTTCGAGAAATATAAAGCTGCATGCCAATAGCCTTCACAACTCGTGATTTATAAATAAGGCTAAGCACTGACACAACGCGTGATTTATAAATAAGGCTAAGCACTGACATTTCAAATGCTTGGTTCTGAGATGATGATCAATACAGTAAACATTTATTTCTGATATAGGTGCTGATCAGCAGTAATGCAATGTCATGATTATTATTATTCTGAAGTTATTATTATTATTATTAAATTAAAAACGTATTAATAATTAATTAATAAGAACTCCTCTCCCTCACTATAATCTAATTATGGAATCAGATATAGGCCATACATTTTATTTAGTTTCTATCCCATTTAATATATATTAGAGCTGGGCATAGATTAAATGTTTTAATCTAGATTAATCGACCTGCAATCCTGGAATTGATCTAGATTAATCTAGATTAAAATGGCTCAAAAAAAAAAAGGTCTGCCGAAGGCATTCAAAATATGTGTTCTACCCAAATAATGACCAGAGGAGGAGATTTATCCTCTCCTCTTCATCTGAGGAGCCACTAGCTGTTCTATCTCCTTGTTCAACAGCATGAACATGTCTCTTCTTTTTGTAATTTCCAGTGTTTCTTTTAAAACCAGATTTATCGTAATTTTCTGTGCCCTTCCTTTGATGCCATTAACATTGTTACACTGATATTGACAGCTCTCTCCAGTGTCAAATCAATCTCTGTCTGTGACGGTTTCGGTCAGGGATAGGAGAGTAGACCCCAAATGCAGATAACACGAGCAGAGAGAGAAGAAGCTGAGACGACGGATGAAAGTGAGCGGGCTTTTACTGAGCAGATTCGACAAGGATACACGAATGAATGAATGAATGAATGAATGAATGAATGAATGAATGAATGAATGAATGAATGAATGAATGAATGAATGAATGAATGAATGAATGAATGAAAACTTTATTTAACAGATTGCAGAATGGGTACAATACAGTACGGCTCAATACATACAATTGTTGTTTTTGGAGTTATGAGGTTTTGTCCCGACAGCAGCGATATTAAGAATATTGGTGGGTCCAAAATGAATGTTGTTTACATGTTGTGTGCATGTATCCCCTGCATTCTTCCCATTGCCATGGAATGCACCTGATTGTATGACATGCTGGTGCTCTAGTGCGACATCTAGTGGCTGAATATTATCTGTAGCGCCTTTAAAAAGTGCAGCTTTAATGGTTTCAGTGACTGATTGATTGATTGATTGAAAACTTTATTAACAGATTACAGAATGAGTACAATACAGTACCGCTCAATACACACAATTGTTAAGGGGATGCAGACCTGAGAAAGACGTTTGTCTTGTTTCCATCAGGGTCCCCCATTTTCAATTCATATAGACACGTTACAAACGGTAGCAAAACAAAAGCGAACTGCAAAACCCGGAACCAAACTATATACAGCAAAGCTGGCGAAAAAAGTGGACTAAGAGAGGAACGGACTCACAGGCAATACAGGTGAAAAAAGGTGAGTACGTGACCGAACCAACTATGAATGAAAATACAATGAAACAAGGCAATGGTGCGACAATGAATGAGGGGAACGAGCAGTTCTGTTTCGTATTCGCTCTCGCTCGGCATCGCTCTCTGCACTATCACGCATATGTGCACGCGCACTGAATAAAGACCACAAATGTACCTTTAATCCCAATATTCATCTGACCACACCCCTATCAGCTTACCCATATAAGCAGGGGTGGGGCCACCCACTCGCCTCCTTCTCGCTTTCACCACAAGGAAGAAGTGCCTCGGTAGATCCCCACACTTGACACCATGCTGGAAGAAAGGATTAGGAGCAGCTTTGGGAAACAAGGATACGTTGACATCATATCTTTATTTTCTCTCTCACTGTTTTCGAGAAAATACGGCGATATTGTCTTCGTACTGGAGTGTCTGGAAGATGATGATCATTCTAAAAATCCTCCACCGGTTTTCGTATTGGGAGTTCGTGCCGCTACATGCTTTTCCAACTGCAGTCCTTGCTGTGTGCTGGTTGCGGTAAAGGCACAGCTGGGCTGTAAGGACACGCCGCGGTTGTGAGACGCGGTGGGTTCCTGGTTCTGGTGAGTTATGTTTGCTGGCAGGCTTCACTTGTCTGTTAGTGCTATGGGGGCTACTTGACAATGTTTATGAAAACCGGCCCCAGGCTAGGGTCCTTTGTTCAGTCTCCTAGACGACAGAAGACCTTGGTCTGAAGCCATTTTAGTTTAACTAGTGGGCCGCGACCATTAACACTGGTGATCCCTGTGTGTTCTGGACGAGTGGTTATCTCTCTGTCCCGTGTTAAGCCCCTTCTTTCATATCCAAATGAGAGTATTCCTTCACGAGGAGATATGTGCATGGATGTGCGATAGCGGCAGATCCATGTTCAAGTCAGCTACACAGGCCAGTTTGGTATTGTGCTGATTCCGTCGGGTGTTGGTAGAATCACCGTTGTAGAGCAGTGTTGACATCTTGTTTCTCTTTTCTCTTAAAAAGTGAGGAGAGGTTCAGAACGGCGGCCTGTCTGGGTGAGTGTTATGTCATTGTATACATGTTCAGGTGATAGCTGCTTAGCTTACGGTTAGCCAGTCAGCTGTTAGCTGCTGCGTTAGCCTGCTGGGATCGCTGCATGGCCTACTTAGGTTGGGCCTACTGTTAGCCAGTCAGCTGTTAGCTGCGGCGCTAGCATGTCGTGATCACTAGGTAACGTTAGCTTGCTGCTATAGGCCAAGGCCTGGCGCGGGGTAGCTTTAGCTCCTCGCGCGCCGCCGCAAGCTCGCTTCTGGTCGCGTGCGCCGTTAGCTCGGCGTCTCGCGAGCAGGGGCAGTAGCGCCCGAACGGTTGGAGCGGCCGTTAGCTTAATGCTACTCTGTTGAACGTGCTTTGATTATAACATGTTTTACACTCTTGACTACGACGTCATCCTTGACAGGGGATGTTCGTCGACCCTGCCCTGAGCCTGGACGGGGATTGCGTCAACAAAGAGGACTGTAGCGACTGGTTGGAGCGACGACGCTGCCCAGTTCGAGCAACACAGGATCGGCTGTGTTGTCTACGGGGTCTTGAGTCTGCGCTTCGCTGATCTACGTTCCGGGTAGGACAAGGTTTGACCAGACCTTATAACACGTCTTCTGGTTTTACTTTTCTAAATGTTTTGTGAATAACGATGTTTTCCCAAAACGTGTGTTGCTGCAATGCATTTAGGATACGACGCGAGTTATGTGTGAACTGTTTTTGTCACTGGCAGTTAGCTTCTCCGTGCAAATCGGGTTGTTGTTACAGATGTGAAAATGATCTGGTTGTTGTGTGAGAAACATCATGGTGTTTATATGTACTGTGTACTCACAACTAAGGTAACTAACCTATGAAGCTGTGCTTAGTGACAAGTGAGTAAAAGAATGTTCTTTTCTCAGCCTGTGATGACAATGAACAGTGTTCACATATTAACAGGTTTTCCTGTTTTAACTGGCCGTATTGAGGGTAAAATAAGAGGATTGTGTTTCCCCCCGGTTCCCTGGGGACTTTTTCATCCTCCTATCAGACATGTTGCACTACATTGTGTCTTTTGTGTGGTAGGGATGCGATGTAACCCTTAGCTTGATTGCTGAGGTTGTGCTAAAACTGCTGGAGAAACTTAATTTTCCTAAAAGAAAAAATTGTTTGGTCGCTGTCGTGTGTGCTTAGCAAGGCCTGTGGCCGATACTAATCGAGAATTATGTATTCTCTCATTATGAAAAACGGCGTTCCTCTGTAGTGTGTTTTTGCCATTTTTTGTAGGTGATGGTGGGTTGTGTGTGTCATGTGACCTACAACTGGGTTGGACTGGCCACAGAAGCACATGTGTATGTTGGACCGGGGCTCTTAGAGCCCTCTCTATTCTGTGTTTTTTCCTTAGTAAAAATCAGATAGCAGGTTAGCTCATGCGCTGTGTGGAGCTGTCAAACGCTTCATAGAGCTGACTATGACTGTGTCATATTCTCTTTTTGTCATTACATCGTATCATGGGTGTGGGGTCGTAAAGGGGTGAACTGGTAACCTTTCCTCTCCTCCTTGTTTCTGTCGGTCAGGGGTACACCCCCTGTCCTTCAAGGTTCCCGTCACGTGGCGGTTCGGCACGTTACGGGGGGGGGGGAGGGAGTTTCCTGGTCCCACGGCCTGGTATATTGGGCTTGTGAACCGCAGGAATTCCCCCGCCATAGAGTACGTCACCGTGCGCGTCTCTGTTGGTAGGACTTCCGTGTGCTGTTCAGGTCCATGTGATGGATCTGTTTCAGGGGGGTGGTCAGGGTTCCTCCTCACCAAGCGCCTATTCGGGCCTTCTGTGAGTTCGGACTCCTTCTTCCATGTGAGGGAGCCTCCATCAGAGTACAGAGCCTTCCTCCTCAGATTGTCAAAGTGAGTGGACCCTCTAGAAGGTGTCCTATTCTATTGTATATGTATTCGATTCAATTCGATTATTGAGTGTGTATGGTTTCAGTGCCTCTTCCCCAGAGAGCCCTAAAACCAATTTTTTACATGGCTCAAGGTGCAATATATTCTTTTCAATCTGTACAGCTCGCGTGGGAAGTCTCTCTGGGGATCCCCGTCTCCTTCCTATGGGAGGGTGGTGGGATGTAAAAATGTGAATTTTTTTTACCCCCGGCTGTGTAGACTGGGATACATACTGTTGATGCTTCCTTCTTTTCTATTCAAAAAGTGTTGGAGTTAGGGAGTGTCACACCCCTCTTGTCGTTCCCCTGGGCGCCTTGGGGATTCAATGACAGGTCTAAATAGCCTGTTCATTGATGGGGGTGTGTCCCGACGCACGTATAGGGCTAGCTCGCTGTACACAGGCGACTGACTGGCACGCCTTGGTTGCTTGTGGTTAAGACGGCGTTTTTATAAAGCAACTGAGATGGGGGTTTTTCCTCTTCCGACGACCAAATCCCACGACCTGGGTTGGTTTTCGACGGATTCTCGTTCATGTCTGGGGGATGATGACGGAATGGATCTGAACATATGTAGAGGGGTCTCACGCCCTTGGGGTGGGCCACCAGGCGCGGTTCGCCCGAACGTCTGGGTGGCGCCTTCTTTTCATGTTAAGATCGACACGCATATCTGCCCTTTTTCCTGGAGTAGGCATGTCGGCGTGGTTAGGGCACGGGACTGGTTCTGGTCACGCTGGTCCGGATCAGTTGAACCCGTTGTCCGCCGGGGATGCAGATCTGCTGTTCTGGTACCCTGAGGGACTTGGGCTTTTTTCAGGGGGAAAAATGCCAGGTCGGTCCGGGTGTCACAGGGTTAAGCGCTATGGAGACCCTGGTTGGGTACGTTTTTACTCAGCACTGTCGTAATGGCTTACGGCCATGCCATTCTGTACACGCTCGATCTCGTCGGATCTCGGCCGCTACACAGGTTGGTCCTGGTTAGTACTTGGTTGGGAGACCGCCTGGGAATACCAAGTACGGTGTGCTTAGGGGCTGGTTCTCCATTCTTTTTCGCTCCTCTCTCACGCATGGCGAAGAGGGGCCTGTGGGGGTGGTTTTTGACCTCCTCTGGTGACCCTGTGCTTCCCGTACCGCCAGGCCCGGTCCGAAGTAATGTTTCGTCGACCCGTAGGCCTGGGTTAACCCTTTTTTGGAAACTGAAACACTTGTACTGCGGTATAGCCGGTGTATACCCGCAGGTGTGTTTTGGAGTTTTTTCTTGAGGGGTTATAGGAACAACCACTGCATTGGGTAACACCAAGGTGGTTGATTCCCTGGTGTGTTGGAGCAGTGTCAACTCCCGGGTTCACCGTTTGAGGGTGCCCCTGCACGTTCATGACGTCTGCCAATCGTGTCAGCCTTCTCTGCCTCGACCCCTCTGGGTGGGGGTTTTTAAATGGAGGCTTGGTCAAGCAACACCGCCAGCTTACGCTCCTTCCGCCGGGGCGGCTGTGTTCAGCTGTCCCCTCTGGCGCCTGTCTCGTCCGCAGTCTCCAGGCTAGGGTTAATAGCCTGTTGCCTGGTTTTTCCCCGGTGCGCTGCCTGCTTCCGTTGGTTAACCTTTTTTGTGTGCTTACGGCCATGCTGACTGCCTGTTGCAGGGTCAGTGTGCCAGGCGGTGTACTATTGGGGGGACGGGGCCCGCTCGGCTGAGGGGCCTTTGTCCGAATACGCTGGCGATGTGGGGGGCGGGGCACTACGTGCCCACCTGGTGGGGTCTTGATGCTGGCATCATGGACTTCTCCGGGCCCCCATTCCAGGGAGTCCAGTCCTTTTGGTGGGTCTGGGTCTTCCTTCGCGCTCCGCTGCTACGGCCTTGCCACGGGGTTGGGTTTGCCCTTGACCCCGTGATTCTGGGGGCAGTAACGAGGTTGTTCCTCCGTTCGTTCCCGGGTGGCATGCGGGTTGTGCGTGTGTGTAGTCGTGGGGTCAAGCCACGGTCTGCTCACCCTGTGCGTTGAGTTGCTTGAGTGCCTCTTTGCACGGTCGGGTCCGTCGCCCTCCCGTGAAGCCCCTAATAGGGGGGGTGCCCTCCATTAGGGTGGGTCGGGGGGGCTCGGCCCTCCCTGTTCTGATGGTTGTGGGGGGCTGTCAGCGGGGTGTATTTGTCGGCCGCTGGCTCTCGCTCGGCATCCCTTGTGCAGAGAGCGATGCCGAGCGAGAGCGAATACGAAACAGAACAGTTCTGTTAGTATAGCGACGCTCGGCATCCGACGCCGCTGCAGCCTTTGACCTCGCCTTGTGGCGGAAGCTTGGGAAGGAGGCGAGTGGGTGGCCCCACCCCTGCTTATATGGGTAAGCTGATAGGGGTGTGGTCAGATGAATATTGGGATTAAAGGTACATTTGTGGTCTTTATTCAGTGCGCGTGCACATATGCGAGATAGTGCAGAGAGCGATGCCGAGCGTCGCTATACTAACAGAACTTGGTTATAGTCATAACCTAACGGTCTATATGCTACCCTGCTGCTGACCCGTGATGCAAACACCCTGACATCTTTTAAATCAGCCCTCAAAACTCACCTTTTCAATCTTGCTTTTGACCTCTAATTCTGTCGGTGTTATTTTATTTTTGTCATGTATTATTTTTATTTTATTTTTATTTTTTTTCTGTTTTTTGTTTTGCCATAGTTTGTCTCTCCTGCCCATGTAAAGCGTCTTTGAGCACCTGGAAAAGCGCTATATAAAATAGATGTATTATTATTATTATTATTATTACCCTGTGATTACTAACAAGTGCCAGCTGGTAACAGGCCTGCATGGCCAATACTGAGGAACACAGGATAGCAAAACAACTCACATCATTGATAAAAACAAGTGTAAAGGAATATCTTTAAAGGAACACATATATAAAAAGAACAACCCTTAAGGAAACATATGTAAAGACGTTTAACACTAAAAGACATGTGAAAAGGGGTGAACCTTAAAGGAACACATGTAAAGTTAAACACCTACAAAAAACATATGTAAAGGGAATGAACCTTTTAAAGGAACACATATATAAAAAGAACAACCCTTAAGGAAACATATGTAAAGATGTTTAACACTAAAAGACATGTGAAAAGGGGTGAACCTTAAAGGAACACATGTAAAGTTAAACACTTACAAAAAACATATGTAAAGGGTATGAACCTTTAAAGGAACATGAAAAGATAAACCTTTTTAAAAACACAAGCTAAAACGCACCACACAACATGAACAGAGAGAACACAGCACCAATATTATTCAGCAGACCTAGACTAAAATGCCACAGGGAGTCCAGGATCTGGAGTTGCTGCGTTTGGCCACCAGAGGGCGGCAGAAAACCACTGTTCACATTGTTCGAGCATGATCCCTGGCTGGGACCATGACACTGTTAGGGCCCGCGTCCACCTAGCGCATATTTCTCCGTGAAACATGCTGGGAGTGCGCCGGCAGAGCTGGCTTGACGCGCATCTTGTAGATGACAGAAAGAAATCTACAGCCATGCCGCGGTTTTGCACATATTATAGCATATTTGAATAACTTTATTGTATATTAATTATATATATAGTTATTGCCTGACACCACAGTTCGCCCTTTGCTTTTTATTAGCTTTTTAGTAGTGTATTCGTGTAGTTATTATTATTAGTTTTGTCGCAAATCTCAATGGTCTGTGTGGAGACAGCCAGACAGGCAGGCAGCTCCGGTGTCAGGTTACAAACAGAGTGGTAGATGAATGGCTGTGATTGGTTGTCTGAAAATGAGCCCAGCGCATCGCTCTGAAAGTTGAGAAAGTTTCAACTTTCGACCGCACAAAAAAGCTGAGAAAAGAAGCCGACGGCAGCGCACTTCCTAGAGGCGGCCGCATGCGGCCGCATGCGCTCCCTCCCCATTGGAATACATTGAAAACAGATGCGTGCGGTCAGAAATATGCGCCAAGTGGACGCGGGCCCTTAGTAGTTTCTTCTGTGCACCTTCATTTCTTAATCCACACACAAACCTGTCTCTCAATGTGTCTTTTAGTGAATCTCTGAATTCACAATGCTGCTGACTGGTTGCTCACACACAGACTGCTGCAGAAGCAGGTTTCTCAACAAATTCAGTGCAAGCTCAGTGTAACAGTTCCATGAATGAAGAGAACACTGAACAGCTACTACAGTCTCAGGTCCACATCCAAGAGAACACTGAACAGCTACTACAGTCTCAGGTCCACCTCCAAGAGAACACTGAACAGCTACTACAGTCTCAGGTCCACATCCAAGAGAACACTGAACAGCTACTACAGTCTCAGGTCCACATCCAAGAGAACACTGAACAGCTACTACAGTCTCAGGTCCACCTCCAAGAGAACACTGAACAGCTACTACAGTCTCAGGTCCACATCCAAGAGAACACTGAACAGCTACTGCAGTCTCAGGTCCACCTCCAAGAGAACACTGAACAGCTACTACAGTCTCAGGTCCACCTCCAAGAGAACACTGAACAGCTACTACAGTCTGAGTATGGCTCAATACACACAATTGTTAAGGGAATGCAGACCAGAGAAAGACGTTTGTCTTGTTTACATCAGGGTCTCCCATTTTCATTTCATATTGCTCCACATTGTCATCCAACGGTCCAATATTTCCAATAACCCAAGCCATTTCTGTTGTAAACACTCACGATAGTCCAGTCGATCCTTTCTTTAGTGTGTAAAGTGGATTTCCTCCTCTTGTAGATGTTTCCAAGTGCTGCCCGATCAACGTGAGCTAACATGCTAACTCGCTAAGCTAACGTTAATAATGTAAACAAAGCTCTCAACAGACTTCTTCTTTCTTGCATTGCGCAGATTCAGACGTCCTCATCGCCGAATTGTGTTATATCCTGAGGACTTCTTAACCTCACCTGTATAACAATGATTACCGGACCACTAAAGTTACTTTAGTTTAACACATTATTCTGACTACAGCTCCGGTACATACGTGTAATCACTTCCGGGCACCACAGCTGTGAACTACGGCAAGTATTTAAGGACAATACAGATCCAACGTTGAGAAAAAGATTAACGGCGTCAATTATATTATCGCGCGATACTAGTCTCGCGTTAACGCAGCACGTTAACGCCGTTAACGGCCCAGCTCTAATATATATTCAATCTCTTTATTAAGTTGTAAAGCCCTGGGATGAGGGTAACGGAGGTCCGTGAGTAATATCCACAGTCACGATGGACGTGTGTTGTGAAGTGACTGTGGCAGTAAGCGGTACTGTGAGTTAAACTCACTTTCCCTTAAAAGACACATAGACACGTTACCAAGTAGTGAATTCACCTCTTGGTATAGCGGTCTATGCTGTCGCCCGTGGTGCGGCCGACCCGGGTTTGAAACTCACTCGGGGCATCGACATTTAACACAACGCAGAGGGGTAACATATGATCGGTCACACGAGATGAGGGAGCGTATGTATTGTTAATCTGACTTCAAACCCTGGCCAAAACGTGCATATGTAATTTCCCCCCCAGCACCTAAGTAACATTTCAGATTGACAAATCAAAGACTATAAGCAAAACCCATTTTCAATAATATTTCCTTCTATTGTGACCTAGTGTCATAATGATTATGTCATGAAGATGGACTCGGCGGGTTTGTTTATTATTTGCAGAGCCTGTGATTTGTTTTTAAAACACATTCTATTTTTAAAATGTAATGCATGGAATTATTCGGTCTTGTCACCATACATCAAAACAATCATTTTGAGGCACTGTGAACTGAACACAAGCCTGGGAGATCTCAGAATAGTACATATGTTTGTATAGCGGGTCCTGCCATTGTCAGGTTCTGTAGCTTTCCTGCTTCAAACAGTGTTCCAAGAGATCTTCCTTTCAAGATAGTTTGTTTATTCAGTTGTGAAAATGTACCATGCCATTTTTTGACCATGTATCATAGTACAATTCTCTGAGTTTTAAATGTCTCTCCCCAAACTACACTGTGCAACGTTAGCAAGGTGAACATGACTCAAACTACACTGTGCACCTTTAACAAGAAGAAATTACTCAAACTACACCTTTAACCTGTTAAGCCCTAGCTATATTTTCCGAAAACCCACCTAAAAGTACATACACAAATAAAGAAGCTCCACTTCTACTACATTAGCATGTTCTTGGTATCTAGGGACATCTATGGGTCTCAGGGAATCTATTCCCAGTGTCAGAAATATTGTGTCTGTTACTATGCTTGAGTAAATTGTAATGAACCAAAGGAGAATATAATTTATTTAAAATGTTTCATCTTTGACGGTGAAAAACACCATGCTAACATTGGCCAGATGTGAAAAAGCACATTCAGCACCTTCTTGATATCAAGTGTACAACAAAATCTAAGCAAATGAATAAATGGCAGATGATTTACAGGGGGTTTTGTAGATACAGTACTGAATTTTGCCATCCGGACACATGCAATTTGAAATATGAATATAGAATATCAGGCCTATAAATGATCTTATTATGGCCAAGTCATACATCTATGGATCTATCTATCTATCTCTGTGTGTGTGTGTGTGTGTGTGTGTGTGTGTGTGTGTGTGTGTGTGTGTGTGTGTGTGTGTGTGTGTGTGTGTGTGTGTGTGTGTGTGTGTGTGTGTGTGTGTGTGTGTGTGTGTGTGTGTGTGTGTGTGTGTGTGTGTGTGTGTGTGTGTGTGTGTGTGTGTGTGTGTGTAGGTGTGTGTGTGTGTAGGTGTGTGTGTAGGTGTGTGTGTCTGTGTGTGCGTGCATGCGTGCGCGCGTGTGTGTGTGCGTGTGTGTGTGTCTGCAGGATTCAGTCGGGTTGATTGGAACACGTGAAAATGATTTCAACCCCAGGGGGATAGTGAATGAATACCACTATCCACTCCCTCAACCATAATCCACTATTGAAATGCCCTTGAGCAAGGTAGACTTACCTCCCAGTTGACTCCTGCGAACTGGCCCTCATTGCGAAACGGCCCTCATTGCGGTCACAGAGGCACTTCACTTAGCAAAAGCGAAAGGCCTCTCCTCTGTCCTGATTCTCCTAGATCTATCTGCAGCCTTCGACACAGTCAACCATCAGATCCTCCTCGCGGCCCTCGCAGGAATGGGAGTGGCTGGATCTGCGCTGACATGGCTGACATCATACCTCAACGACCGCTCCTACCAAGTGTCATGGAGAGGGACTCTGTCGGCCACCCGCCCCCTCCGGACGGGTGTCCCCCAGGGCTCGGTCCTAGGACCCCTTCTCTTCTCCCTCTACACTAAATCACTGGGTAACATTATCACATCTCATGGCTTCTCATATCATTGTTATGCCGATGATACTCAACTCTTCCTCTCCTTCCCTCCCTCAGATATCCACGTCTCTGAGCGGATCTCGGCCTGTCTGTCCGACATCTCCGCCTGGATGACGACCAACCACCTCAAACTGAACCTAAGCAAAACAGAATTGCTCCACCTGCCGGCCAAATCCTCCCCCCTGACCGACCTCTCCATCACAGTCGAGAATGCAGCTGTGACCGTGTCCCCGACCGCCAAGAACCTTGGTGTTGTCCTCGACGACCAGTTGAACTTCTCTGCTCACATCGCAGCGACAACCAGAACCTGCAGATTCCTCCTGAGCAACGTCAGAAGGATACGCCCCTTCCTGACAAAAGAAGCCACCCAACTCCTCATCCAATCAACAGTCATCTCCCGCCTCGACTACTGCAACGCACTGCTAGCTGGCCTCCCGGCCACTGCCACCAAGCCTCTTCAACTCATTCAAAACGCAGCGGCCCGCCTGATATCAAACCTACCGAAGTCGGCCCATGTCACCCCACTTCTTAGGGACCTGCACTGGCTCCCCATTGCTGCACGTATCCGCTTCAAGGCCCTCGACCTAGCATACCGTGCAGCAAAGGGAACCGCTCCCGCCTACCTCCGGTCAATGGTCTCTAACTACACACCCTCAAGACCCCTACGCTCTGCATCTTCTGGCCGCCTCAGACCTACTCCTATCCAAGCTCCCGGAGGGTCATCAAAGAGAAGCCGCCTATTCTCAGTCCTTGCCCCACAATGGTGGAATGAACTACCCATCCCAGTTAGGACAGCCGAATCCCGTCCAATCTTTCGCCGTCGACTAAAGACTCACTTCTTCAACCATTATCTGAAATGATTAAAAAAAAAAAAAAAAAAAAAAAAAAATCTAACCCTGACTAACCTTACTGTCATGCACTTGTCCTAATAAACTAACCTACACTGTAACACGCAACACTTGATGAACATTGTTACTCAGCTGATAGAGTTGTACCCTTCTTGCTGTCTTGTCGTACAGAACTTGTAAGTCGCTTTGGATAAAAGCGTCAGCTAAATGACTAAATGTAAATGTAAATGTAAAACTGTGCAACCGGCCAACAGGATACGACTGTGGTTGTAAAAAAGGTTTAAAAAAATTAAATAAAAGTTTTATACTGCAATGTTTTTGCAGTGTAACATTTACAGTCAGTATAAAGACACGGTTCAAATGCAAGATGGTCTGGGAACACGCAGGGTTAACGACACCATCTGCTAAGCAGCATCACATCAAACCAGGCTGAAACAAGGCTCCAAATCTATCACCAAATGCTTTTTTTGGCAGGAGGAAAACATGGTGTCACGGTGACTTTGAGTTCATTGTCTGAAAGTGTTCCCAAACTGTTTCAGTCAGGCCCCCCTCAGGTAATTAGAAACATTCCACCCCCCTCTCTCACTCACACACAGACAGACAGACAGACAGACAGACAGACAGACAGACAGACAGACAGACAGACAGACAGACAGACAGACAGACAGACAGACAGACAGACAGACAGACAGACAGACAGACAGACAGACAGACAGACAGACAGACAGACAGACAGACAGACAGACAGACAGACAGACAGACAGACAGACAGACAGACAGACAGACAGACAGACAGACGCACGCACGCACGCAAAGTTATAAAAATCTCTTTTCATTCGAAGATTAAGCTTTAGGTTCCTCTTCGCTTTCTTATGTGCATTTGTCTGATCTCATTGTTAGATAACCACTTTAAATGACATGAAAACTTACAAAATTTTACGCTTTTATTTTGAAAAATAATTTGCACCGACCTAGGTAGACGTGAAGCCAAGGCAGAGGCATATAGGTCTCGTCATACTTTCTTTTCTGGCTGACTTGGAATCAGCTTTTACTTTAGTTCTTAACAGTGTAAAAAAACTGTTTCTTTCTCTCTCCCTGGTTGTATGGTTAACTACGGAAACGTATTACTGCCACACCAAAAATCAGTATCACGTTATAAGGTGAAACGTTTTATGTTAAAACTATAAGTTATCACGTTATAAGGTGAAACGCTTTATGTTAAAACAATAAGTTATCACGTTATAACGTGAAACGTTTTATGTTAAAACAATAAGTTATCACGTTATAATGTGAAACGTTTTATGTTAAAACAATAAGTTATCACGTTATAACGTGAAACGTTTTATGTTAAAACAATAAGTTATCACGTTATAATGTGAAACGTTTTATGTTAAAACAATAAGATATCACGTTATAACGTGATACTGATATTTTTTTTCAGTTTCTGGTATGGCAGCAACAGGCTTCCGTAGGTTAACATAGCATCGTCTATCACAGGTGATATAACCACACTTTGATACAACTGCTTTCGTGTGATGGCAACCTGGCAACAGCGTTTGTTTACAGCTCTCTTGTACAACACGTTGTATTTATATATCTGAAAATACGTTTTGTTCCGCTCTGATTTTCCCGTTCCACTCGTATAGTCTCGCATTGCCAGACCCTCTCTCCACACTGTGTTAGCACTGTGCCAGCATTCCCCCGGACAAGGGGAACCACCATAGAACTATATAAGAGAACAAAGACTTATTCTCTTCCACCCAATCTCCCCGCACACCCATCCTGCAGTTTACCCGGGGCCCCATAAGGGGGACACGACCCTCAGTTTAGGAACCACTGGTCTAAACTAAGTGTGAAATATAACCCTAATATTCATGGAACGTTTTTGTTTTCTCTCCAGGGAATTGTGGGAATCTGGATTGCGTTATTCGAAATAAATACTATATAAATAGTTATGGATATTGAATAATGCATTCTTGCTGTGGTGTCACTGGGTATCTATATTTTACACTTCAGTTTAGCTCTGTTCTGACCTGGTTCAGTTTAGTTCTGTTTTGACCTGGTACAGTTTAGTTCTGTTTTGGCCTGGTTCAGTTTAGTTCTGTTCTGACCTGGTTCAGTTTAGTTCTGTTTTGGCCTGGTTCAGTTTAGAACTGTTCTGACCTGGTTCAGTTTAATTCTGTTCTGACCTGGTTCTGGTTCCGTTTAGTTCTGTTCTGACCTGGTTCAGTTTAGAACTGTTCTGACCTGGTTCAGTTTAGAACTGTTCTGACCTGGTTCAGTTTAGTTCTGTTCTGACCTGGTTCAGTTTAGAACTGTTCTGACCTGGTTCTGTTTAGTTCTGTTCTGACCTGGTTCAGTTTAGAACTGTTCTGACCTGGTTCAGTTTAGAACTGTTCTGACCTGGTTCAGTTTAGTTCTGTTCGGACCTGGTTCAGTTTAGAACTGTTCTCTGATCTGGTACAGTTTCGCTCTTTGGTTAGGGGTTCCATTCTCTGTGTAGATCAATAGGTAGAGCAAGGCACTAACAGTGCCAGAGTTAGGGGTTCCATTCTCTGTGTAGATCAATAGGTAGAGCAAGGCACTAACAGTGCCAGAGTTAGGGGTTCCATTCTCTGTGTAGATCAATAGGTAGAGCAAGGCACTATACACCACCAAGGTTAGAGGTTCCATTCTCTGTGTAGATCAATATATAGAGCAAGGCACTATACACCACCAAGGTTAGAGGTTCCATTCTCTGTGTAGATCAATATGTAGAGCAAAGCACTATACACCTCCAAGGTTAGGGGTTCCATTCTCTGTGTAGATCAATAGGTAGAGCAAGGCACTAACAGTGCCAGAGTTAAGGGTTCCATTATCTGTGTAGCTCAATATATAGGGCAAGGCACACCGCCAAGGTTAGGGGTTCCATTATCTTTGTAGCTCAATAGACAGAGCAAGGTACTAGCACTACCAGAGTTTGGGGTTAGATTCCCTGTGTAGCTCAATAGATAGAGCATGGCACCAACAAGGCCAATGTTAGAGGTTTACTGTTTAAATGGTATACTGTTTAAATGGCATACTGTTTAAATGGCATACTGTTTAAATGACATACTGTATAAATGGCATACTGTATGTATAAATGGCATACTGTATAAATGGCATACTGTATAAATGGCATACTGTATAAATGACATACTGTATAAATGACATACTGTATAAATGGCATACTGTATAAATGGCATACTGTATGAATGGCATATTGTATGGCATACTGTATAAATGACACACTGTTTAAATAACATACTGTATAAATGACATACTGTTTAAATGACATACTGTATAAATTACATCCTGTTTAAATTACATACTGTATAAATGACATGGTGTATAAATGGCATACTGTAAACATGACATACTGTATACATGACATACTGTATAAATGGCATACTGTAAACATGACATACTGTATAAATGGCATACTGTAAACATGACATACTATATAAATGGCATACTGTATAAATGACATACTGTATAAATGGCATACTGTATAAATGACATAGGTTCAGGTTCAGGTAAAGAGATGACAAAAGGACACTATCTAGAAGAACACAAAGCCATTCCCACAAAACAGGCTTTAATGAGACAGGAGGAGAAACGAAATCATCCACATGAGCGAGAATCTTATCTTCGGGGGAAAGGAAGACAACAAGTCCTAAGACTCGTCCGCTCCCGTAATCTCACCATCGTTCAACAGTCACACACAGACAGTCTATTGCCCAGGAGTAGAGCTGGTGTGTTTCCAAACAGCTGATAGTGTCATTATTAACAGAACGACCAAAGAGCTGACCGTGTGTGACCCTAGTCCCCCGCCCTGGTCCTGCCCGGTCCTGCCTGGGCCAGAACCTGGAGACAGGGGGCGGCGGCGGCGGTGATCTTTTTTTTTTTTTTTTTTTTTTAACTTTCTTTTATTTTGTGTCATATTGAACATCACATTGCATTAATCATACAGTATAATATACTTGATTCACATAGTCAATGACATTTGTTACTCTGACAGACAGACAGACAGACAGACAGACAGACAGACAGACGCACGCACGCACGCAAAGTTATAAAAATCTCTTTTCATTCGAAGATTAAGCTTTAGGTTCCTCTTCGCTTTCTTATGTGCATTTGTCTGATCTCATTGTTAGATAACCACTTTAAATGACGTGAAAACTTACAAAATTTTACGCTTTTATTTTGAAAAATAATTTGCACCGACCTAGGTAGACGTGAAGCCAAGGCAGAGGCATATAGGTCTCGTCATACTTTCTTTTCTGGCTGACTTGGAATCAGCTTTTACTTTAGTTCTTAACAGTGTAAAAAAACTGTTTCTTTCTCTCTCCCTGGTTGTATGGTTAACTACGGAAACGTATTACTGCCACACCAAAAATCAGTATCACGTTATAAGGTGAAACGTTTTATGTTAAAACTATAAGTTATCACGTTATAAGGTGAAACGCTTTATGTTAAAACAATAAGTTATCACGTTATAACGTGAAACGTTTTATGTTAAAACAATAAGTTATCACGTTATAATGTGAAACGTTTTATGTTAAAACAATAAGTTATCACGTTATAACGTGAAACGTTTTATGTTAAAACAATAAGTTATCACGTTATAATGTGAAACGTTTTATGTTAAAACAATAAGATATCACGTTATAACGTGATACTGATATTTTTTTTCAGTTTCTGGTATGGCAGCAACAGGCTTCCGTAGGTTAACATAGCATCGTCTATCACAGGTGATATAACCACACTTTGATACAACTGCTTTCGTGTGATGGCAACCTGGCAACAGCGTTTGTTTACAGCTCTCTTGTACAACACGTTGTATTTATATATCTGAAAATACGTTTTTTTCCGCTCTGATTTTCCCGTTCCACTCGTATAGTCTCGCATTGCCAGACCCTCTCTCCACACTGTGTTAGCACTGTGCCAGCATTCCCCCGGACAAGGGGAACCACCATAGAACTATATAAGAGAACAAAGACTTATTCTCTTCCACCCAATCTCCCCGCACACCCATCCTGCAGTTTACCCGGGGCCCCATAAGGGGGACACGACCCTCAGTTTAGGAACCACTGGTCTAAACTAAGTGTGAAATATAACCCTAATATTCATGGAACGTTTTTGTTTTCTCTCCAGGGAATTGTGGGAATCTGGATTGCGTTATTCGAAATAAATACTATATAAATAGTTATGGATATTGAATAATGCATTCTTGCTGTGGTGTCACTGGGTATCTATATTTTACACTTCAGTTTAGCTCTGTTCTGACCTGGTTCAGTTTAGTTCTGTTTTGACCTGGTACAGTTTAGTTCTGTTTTGGCCTGGTTCAGTTTAGTTCTGTTCTGACCTGGTTCAGTTTAGTTCTGTTTTGGCCTGGTTCAGTTTAGAACTGTTCTGACCTGGTTCAGTTTAATTCTGTTCTGACCTGGTTCTGGTTCCGTTTAGTTCTGTTCTGACCTGGTTCAGTTTAGAACTGTTCTGACCTGGTTCTGGTTCTGACCTGGTTCAGTTTAGAACTGTTCTGACCTGGTTCAGTTTAGAACTGTTCTGACCTGGTTCAGTTTAGTTCTGTTCTGACCTGGTTCAGTTTAGAACTGTTCTGACCTGGTTCTGTTTAGTTCTGTTCTGACCTGGTTCAGTTTAGAACTGTTCTGACCTGGTTCAGTTTAGAACTGTTCTGACCTGGTTCAGTTTAGTTCTGTTCGGACCTGGTTCAGTTTAGAACTGTTCTCTGATCTGGTACAGTTTCGCTCTTTGGTTAGGGGTTCCATTCTCTGTGTAGATCAATAGGTAGAGCAAGGCACTAACAGTGCCAGAGTTAGGGGTTCCATTCTCTGTGTAGATCAATAGGTAGAGCAAGGCACTAACAGTGCCAGAGTTAGGGGTTCCATTCTCTGTGTAGATCAATAGGTAGAGCAAGGCACTATACACCACCAAGGTTAGAGGTTCCATTCTCTGTGTAGATCAATATATAGAGCAAGGCACTATACACCACCAAGGTTAGAGGTTCCATTCTCTGTGTAGATCAATATGTAGAGCAAAGCACTATACACCTCCAAGGTTAGGGGTTCCATTCTCTGTGTAGATCAATAGGTAGAGCAAGGCACTAACAGTGCCAGAGTTAAGGGTTCCATTATCTGTGTAGCTCAATATATAGGGCAAGGCACACCGCCAAGGTTAGGGGTTCCATTATCTTTGTAGCTCAATAGACAGAGCAAGGTACTAGCACTACCAGAGTTTGGGGTTAGATTCCCTGTGTAGCTCAATAGATAGAGCATGGCACCAACAAGGCCAATGTTAGAGGTTTACTGTTTAAATGGTATACTGTTTAAATGGCATACTGTTTAAATGACATACTGTATAAATGGCATACTGTATGTATAAATGGCATACTGTATAAATGGCATACTGTATAAATGGCATACTGTATAAATGACATACTGTATAAATGACATACTGTATAAATGGCATACTGTATAAATGGCATACTGTATGAATGGCATATTGTATGGCATACTGTATAAATGACACACTGTTTAAATAACATACTGTATAAATGACATACTGTTTAAATGACATACTGTATAAATTACATCCTGTTTAAATGACATACTGTATAAATGACATGGTGTATAAATGGCATACTGTAAACATGACATACTGTATACATGACATACTGTATAAATGGCATACTGTAAACATGACATACTGTATAAATGGCATACTGTAAACATGACATACTATATAAATGGCATACTGTATAAATGACATACTGTATAAATGGCATACTGTATAAATGACATAGGTTCAGGTTCAGGTAAAGAGATGACAAAAGGACACTATCTAGAAGAACACAAAGCCATTCCCACAAAACAGGCTTTAATGAGACAGGAGGAGAAACGAAATCATCCACATGAGCGAGAATCTTATCTTCGGGGGAAAGGAAGACAACAAGTCCTAAGACTCGTCCGCTCCCGTAATCTCACCATCGTTCAACAGTCACACACAGACAGTCTATTGCCCAGGAGTAGAGCTGGTGTGTTTCCAAACAGCTGATAGTGTCATTATTAACAGAACGACCAAAGAGCTGACCGTGTGTGACCCTAGTCCCCCGCCCTGGTCCTGCCCGGTCCTGCCTGGGCCAGAACCTGGAGACAGGGGGCGGCGGCGGCGGTGATTTTATTTTTTATTTTATTTTTTTTAACTTTCTTTAATTTTGTGTCATATTGAACATCACATTGCATTAATCATACAGTATAATATACTTGATTCACATAGTCAATGACATTTGTTACTCAGGCTCTTCCCTCTTATTCAATTTGTTTAAGGTATTCAGCGTAATCAAAATAAGCTGTATAATCCGAGTACGCCTCTTAAACAACCCAGTGGGGAGGGATTTTTACAATATTTTTTTTTATGATTTTTTGTAGGATAAGAAACGAAAAAATAAATAGAGAAATAAATTTAGCAAAAGGAAAAAAAAATATACTTTAACAGAAAAAAAAAGAACAACAAAAAAAGAAAAGAAAAAAAAAAGAGAGAGAGGGCGTCAGGCTCATGCTAATGTATCTCCAGGTACAAGGTTACAAGTGACCATCTCTGCATAAACATATCTTTTTTCAGTTGCAATTGTGCAGTCATTTCTTCCATTGTATACATCTGTCTCAGTCTCTTGGTCCATTGTTTGATTGTCGGTGGTTGATTTTGTAGCCATGCCATAGTTATCATTTTCCTTGCTATTAACAGTATCACTCTCAAGATATATAACGTATCTCCATAGTATGTGCCTTTCGGTATACATCCCAAGATATAGTACGATGGATTCAGAGGTAAGTCAAGATCTAGAATGGTTTTAATCTCATTTTTGATATTCATCCAAAATGTCTGCACCCTTGGACAGTCCCAGAAAATATGTGTATGATCTCCGATCATTCCACATCCTCTCCAACATAGTGGTGAGGACCCACCAGCAAATCCGGAGAGAACTTGAGGAGTCCTAAAGTACCTGACCTTGACCTTCCAGTCAAACTCCTTCCACATTGGGCTATTTGTGATTTTATGATTGCTTGAATGGCTGTCCTCCCATTCTTCATTTTCTATGATCACATTAGCTTCCAACTCCCATTTTTCTTTAATATAGGTGGTGTCTCCTGGATCGTCTAGTTGTAACATGTTGTAAATATTGGATATCTGCTTTCTTTCCATCAAGTTTTTTTCTATTGTGTTTATAAAGTACCGCTCCACATTTGTTGGTGGTCTCTTAATTGCTTCCCACTCACTGTGAGTCATTACATAGTGTCTTATTTGAAAGTATCTAAACATGTCTTTCGAAGGTAGATCAAAACATTGCTGTAGCTGTGCAAACGATTTAAAACAGTCTCCTTCCATTAATTGATTGATAGTAACCAGGCCCAAATCCGCCCATTTTTTAAAACCCCCATCCTCCATAGCTGGCCGGAATTCTGTATTGTCTGCTATTGGCATGGCCCTAGATATTGATCGTGGACCTCCCCCCTTTTTCCTTACACTTTCCCATACCTTTAATGTATTTGTAATCCATTTGTTACCAATCTTAATTTTTTTCCAGTATGCTTTCCCCAGGAATATTATGGATCTGAGAGGGGTCTTTGGAATTGAGTTTTGCTCAATCTGTACCCATCCTGAGTCTAGGTCCTTTTGTATCCAATGCACAAGTATGCGTAATTGAGCTGCCCAGTAGTAGTTTCTTAGGTTTGGTAGACCAAGACCACCCTTGTTCTTTGGCAAACATAGTGTTTTAAGCCTTACTCTAGGTTTTTTCCTCTGCCAGATAAATTTGGATAGGAGTTTATCTAACCTTTTAAAGGTAGTGGCAGGTATTGGTATAGGTAGAGACTGGAAGAGAAAAATAAGTCTAGGTAGCACATTCATTCGAATTGATTCTATTCTTCCCACTAGGGAGAGAGGTAAAATGTCCCATCTGGCCATGTCTGATTTGATTTGTACAATCAACTTTTCGTAGTTTGCTTGATATAACTGATTGCTGCTGGGAGTCAAAATGATTCCTAAATACCTGAATCCGTCTCTAGCCCAATGGAAGGGTGCTATACTATTCAGATGTATTGGCCATGTTCCCACTATCATCATGGCTTCTGATTTGGTCTCATTTATCTTATAACCCGACAGTTCGCCGTAATTTCTTAAATCCATCATTATGTTTGGAATTGATTCTAAAGGGTTTTTGATATAAAGTAAAATGTCATCAGCAAATAGCGAGATCTTGTGTGTAATGCCTTTTTGGTCATCTATTCCCTGTATCTGAGGGTTTGATCTAATCATCTCCGCTAGTGGCTCTATGCCAATCGCGAATAGTAATGGAGACAAAACGTCTCCTTGGCGTGTCCCTCTCTGTATGTCAAAGAAGTGAGAGCAGTGACCATTCACCCTTACTCTAGACTTAGGATTTTTATATAAACATTTTATCCATTCTATAAATGTGTTATTGAATCCCATACCTTTCAATGTTAGTTCAAGGTACAGCCAATCAACTCTATCAAATGCCTTCTCGGCATCTAAGCCGAGAAGCATTGATGGTTCTTTTCGAAATCCAGCCACTGTTTGCAGATTTAAAGTTCTTCTGATGTTGTTAGCACCCTGTCGACCAGTGATAAAGCCAGTCTGGTCTGGGTGTATCAGTTTTGTTATATGTTTCTGTATTCTTTTTTTAAGTATAGATGTCAATATCTTGAAATCGTTGCAAAGGAGACTTATGGGCCTATAGGAACTACATCTTGTGGGGTCTTTACCTTCTTTATGTATTACCGAGACAATAGCTTCTGACCAGCTTCCTGGTGGATCTCTCTCAGATAGGGCATAGTTATAAACTACACTTAATACTGGTGTTAATTGTTCAGTGAAATGTTTATAAAATTCATTTGAAAACCCATCTGTACCTGGTGATTTATTGTTCTTAAGCATCTGAATAGTTTCCCCTATCTCCTTCTCCGTAATAGGGGAGGTTAGCTCATCCGCCTCATCTGGGGATAGTTTAGAAAGTTTAAGGTTATCTAAGAAGTTGTTGATTTTTTCTTTCTTGTTTTCCAATTGCTGTGCTTTGTAGAGGTCGGTATAGTAATCTGCAAATGCATTAGCAATTTCTTGCGTTTGCATTACTTCCATGTGTGTGCTGGGGTGTTTAATCTTTGGAACTATCCGACTTGACTGTATTTTATTTTATTGATGGATTAAAAACACACAACAAGGATCCAAAGGATTGATTGATTGATTGATTGATTGATTGAAAAGTGTATTAACAGATTGCAGAATGGGTACAGTACAGTACGTCTCAATACATACAATTGTTAAGGGGATGCAGACCAGAAAAAGACTTTTGTCTTGTTTACATCAGGGTCCCCCATTTTCAATTCATCATAATATATAACATGAGAAAGAGTAAAACCCTTATTTCTGTCATGGTCCCAGGGCTGTTAGGCCACAACAAAAACACGACAATAACACAAAACACATACATTTAAAACATTAGAAGACTAACCTATACAGTAGCTAAAATTTTATACCCCACAATAACTAAAAACTGATTGGAAACCCATTAAAACTATAGGGGGCTATTCCTCTATTCTGTCCATGAGCCATTTCCTAACGCTTCTCTTGAAGCTGTGGAGGCTCGAGCTCTGCTTGAGCAACTCCGCCCGGTGACCAAACCCCACCTAGACCCACTCCAGTTCGCCTACCAGCCCCGACTGGGGGTAGAGGATGCTGTCATCTACCTGCTGAACCGAGCCTACACTCACCTAGACAAGCCGGGGAGCACTGTGAGAGTCATGTTCTTTGACTTCTCCAGTGCTTTTGATACCATAAGGCCTGGGCTACTGGGTGAGAAGTTGGAGGCGATGCAAGTAGAGGCCCCCCTGGTGTCCTGGGTTGTGGACTATCTGACGGGAAGACCACAGTACGTGCACCTACGGAGCTGTGTGTCAGACAGACTGGTCAGCAACACCGGGGCCCCGCAGGGGACAGTCCTCTCTCCCTTCCTCTTCACTGTCTACACCAACAACTTCCACTATCGGTCAGAGTCCTGCCACCTTCAGAAGTTTTCTGATGACTCTGCGATAGTGGGATGTATAAAGGACGGTGACGAGAGGGAATACCGGGAACTGGTAGTGGACTTTGTCACATGGTGCGATAAAAACCACCTGCAGCTAAATGTGGCGAAGACCAAGGAACTGGTTGTGGAGCTGGGGAGGAGGAGGAGTGCACCTGTGACCCCCGTTTCCATCAGGGGAGTTGATGTGGACATGGTTGAGGTGTACAAATACCTCGGTGTGCACATCGACAACAAACTGAACGGGTCAAAACATGCAGAAGCACTATACAAGAAGGGCCAGAGCCGACTCTACTTCCTCAGAAGGCTGAGATCCTTCAATGTCTGTACAAGGATGTTGAGGATGTTCTATGAGTCGGTGGTGGTGGGCACCTTCTTGTACGCTGTGACCTGCTGGGGCAACGGACTGAGAGCAGTGGACACAACCAGGCTGGATAAGCTGGTCAGGAAGGCCAGCAGCGTGGTTGGGGTGGAGCTGGACTCTCTAGCGAGGGTGGCGGAGAGGAGGAGCCTTGCTAAGCTCCAGGCCATCAGGGAAAACCCCACCCACCCACTATACATAGACTTGGCTGACAGGAGGAGCATGTTCAGTGCTAGGCTCACACTACCCAAATGCAGCACTGAACGGCACAGGAAGTCCTTCATTCCAAGAGCCATCAGACTATATAATGCAGCACTGTGCCTCACTGCATCACTGAGCACAGAGCGGCAGCTCAATAGTGGCAGGAGGCCGCGACTAGCGGCCTCCAGGCTCCACAACAGGGGGCAGCGACGGCTGCCAGACATTGATCTAGGACTTATAGGAACCCAAGGAGGACAATACACTACCTGAAGCATACTGCACCTTGTGACACTGTGAATACTGGAATATATATTTAATTTAGTTAGATTTAAATTATAATTATATTGACCAAATTGTTTACACTGCTTCCCCCATGCTCAGTATATTCTTACTGTATTTATTTCTGTATATTTTATTTAATTTCAATTTATTCTATTTACTCTACTCTTATCCTAGGCAACTTGATTTGATTTGTGTTATTATTCTAATTTGTGACCTGTCCTGTCTAAATGTTTAAATGTTGAGCGATTTGCAGTGTCAAATTTCCCACGGGATAATAAAAGTATTTCTATTCTATTCTATGGGGATAGGCAGCTTGTTCCAATCCTGGGCTCCAGAGAAAGTAAGGGAGCACTGGCCCAGTTTGGATCGGAAAGAAGCAGGCTTCAGGTTTGCTATGCTTGCTCTAGTTCTGTGGTTGTGGGATTCATTGACCGGAGTGAAGTAGTTGTGGAGGTATCTAGGGGACCTTTGGTTTATAATATTGTGCACTATGTTCAGTCTGAGCTAGGTAACTCTGGCCTCCACAGGAAGCCAGTTTAACTCCTGAAAGTGACTCCTCCCTATGTGGGTGCGAGGGCCAAGACCCATTACCACCCTTACCAACTTGTTTTGGGAAACCTGAAGCTTCTTTTTTATGGTCACTGTCAGGCCCTCGAACCAAGACACGCTACCATAGTCAAAGTGGCAGAGTACTAGGCTATTTGCTAGTAGCCTGAGACTATCTCTGCCAAGGAGGTTGGCTTTTCTAGCTAGGAACTTGGTGCAGGTGTTGACTTTGCCCAGTACTTGGGAGGCCATAGCCTCCCCATCTAGGCTCCCGTCTATCATACAGCCTAGATACTTCGCTTTTTTTTTTGCTGTTTTAGGGTTACAGCTCCTAACTGGATATTAAACTCCCGTGCTTTCCTGAGCTTGGGCTTGGAGCCCAATAGTACTGCCTCTGTCTTACCTAGGTGAAGAGAAAGCCTGTTGTCCGAAAGCCAACTCCTGACCCCTGCAAGTTCTTTTCCTAGCATCTGTTGTAGAGTGTTCTGATCCTTGTGTGAGACTAGCAGGGCTGAGTCATCTGCAAATAAAAACAAGTTACATGAGCATGCTGCTGATGACATATCATTTATGTACACTAAAAAAAGGAGCGGTCCTAGCAGGCTTCCTTGTGGGACCCCACACCGGCTTGGCCTCTGACATAGTGCCACTGACCTCAACCCACTGGATCCTATCAGAAAGGTAGGAAGAGAACCATCTGACCACTGTCTCAGACATACCCAAGGCCTTACGCTTGGAGAGCAGTAGTTCATGGTTCACTGTGTCGAAAGCCTTCTGTACGTCTAGAAGAACTAGCCCACACAGCTTACCTGAATCTATCTCCCTCCTGATACTGTCTGTAAGATAAAGAAGACATGTTTCAGTAGAGTAGGACTTCCTAAAGCCAGATTGGAGATCGTACAGGAGGTCATGGCTGCTTGCATATTCCTGGACTTGTTCATGGATTATCTTCTCTAGGACTTTGGATAACACACTTAAAATTGAGACTGGTCTATAATTGCTGGGGTCAGATTTGCTCCCTTTTTTATATATAGGGATGACTTTCTTGGCATTCTAGGTGGTGATTTGTGAGGAGGAGATACAAGATGGATGCTGACGCCCAGGCCCGGACTGGCCATCGGGAGCACCGGGAGTTTTCCAGGTGGCCTGGCCTGCACAGATAAAAAAAAAAAAATATATATATATATATATATATATATATATATATATATATATATATATATATTTTTAATCTTTATTTTTTATTTTTTTGCCAGGCCATTGTTTCTAGTTGTGGCGGTGCGATAGTTGGATAACCTAGGTGGGTGGGGAACAACCAGGATTTCACATAATTCCCTTGTGTCTGAAAACTAAAGTGTTATACTCTTACCATATTAGGGGACTAAATTGAAAAACGCCATAAAAAGATTATATGTTGAAATAATTTCACACTTTCTTTTTCATAAATATTTTATTCAAGGAGTTGTTAAATCTGACATTACAAAAAACAATATGTGGTGGTTATGATCGGGGCTGAAGTTGACTAAACAATTTATGAAAGAGAAAGTCAAAATAATTCCAAGATAATTCAAAGATTACACATCTTTGCCACATATATTGGCTACAAACATAATCGCTGCAAAGTTATCAAAAAAATAAGAATCTGATCAGACACAAGGGTTAAGTTGTTTTTCCCGTTCTAATTTCCTCAAAAACATCTAGTCTAGTTAATGTGATCAATATTATTTGACAATTGATGCTTTTTGTTAGAAATGTCAGTCAGAGAGGCGGTTAGGTGGTCGAGCGGAGATTGCGTTCGTCACCAGCCCCGGAGCTGTGAGCTTGGTTCGCCTGTTCGAATCCAGCTCACAGCTCCGGGGTTGTCACCAGCTTGGCTGGCCGTCTGCACTGATACAATTGGCTGTATCAGAGGGTGGGAGAAGCTGGCGGGGTGGGTCCGGGTCGTTGTAAACAGCGACTCCTACAGTTCGGTCGGGGCGCCTGCTAAGCGCGGATTGGACGTGAGGGGGATAGTGTGGTCCTCCCACACGCTACGCCCTCTCAATGAGAATCCGCGCTGCCAGGTGAAAAGAAGCGGTGATTGGCTGGACGTGTGTCGGAGGAAGCACGTGGTAGCCTACACTCTCCCAAATGATCTGACTGTGGGGGGTAAAGCGCAGCGACCAGGAAGGGACTGGGAATTGGCATACGACTAACATTGGGATGGGAGAAAATCGGAGGAAAATGGAGGGGGAAAAAGACAAAAAAAAAAAAAAAAAATGTCAGTCAGTGAGCTCATACTTTGAGCTCATTTTATAGTTAAAATGATTGAGACAACACAATCTTCTGTCTTCGTTGTGCATGCATGCGTGTGCTCACCACACGCGATACATGTGTCACTATTCTGGCAGTGGCTACTGTTATTATAGTATTGTAATGAAATGTCTGTTATTTAATGTTTGTGTAAAGGGCTATTTTAACTGTTGATGGGTAGTGCATCAGTAAAGTGAATATGGTATTGTGCTCTTGCTCTGTTTGAATAGGTGGAGAGAGTGGTTAACTATTATAATAGTAAATAGAAAAATATGTTGTGCTCTTGCTTTTTTCTTTTTGAAGGTGGAGAGAGTAGCATTGCTAGTGCCACAACAGTTTTATTTGAGGTTCATAACAGTACATTGTACTAAGCAATTGTTAGCTCATTAGTTTGTGATTCACATGCACTAAAATTCACCAGAATGCAGGAAATTAAGTCTTTGTAACTAAAATGTTCCTGGTCGGGGACCCCCAGACCCCCGCTTAAAAAGTGGCCTGACTGGGGCTATATTTCGCACTATATTTCCCAGCCTGAATAATTCCCCCAGTCCGGCCCTGCTGACGCCACCATTTAGATTTGATTTGATTCGATTGAATTCAAATATATTGTCATCATACAGCACAAGTAGCTACAGTATGAGGAAAAGAGGTTTGGCATCCAACCAGAATGTAAATGTAACACTAAAGTAGCAGTATATAAATGAATACTATACTGAGTAATAGTGCTAATCAGATGTATGTACAGTATAGTAGTATTATTATGTACAGTGATACAGGTATAAAGACACTATGGTAGTAAGTCATACTGGCCAGCAGCATATTTGTGATTTGTGTATTTTACTGTTGATTTGATTATATCTTTTAGAAAAGCCTCAATGGACTGGTGTCGAAGACTAGCACTTGTGCTATAAACACGCAAAACAGCGCATCTGGTCTGTCCACTGTGGCTGGTCCAATGTGGCTGTGGTGTCCATTTTAAATAAACATTTTCATTCATTCATAACTAGTAAGGATAGATAAGCAATATTTACAGATATAGATTTAGTATTGTATATACAGCATTATTGTACATGCTATGATACAGACGGATACATGACGGATACATGACTGATAAACGGATGGGGACGATGCGTCACATGCGAGTCCATTAGCGTGCAGCTGGCTAGCGGTGTGCGATCATTAAAAAGCAATATGTGGAGGTGTGATCTGCCATTTCCTGCAGATAAGTATCTGCTGGGTGAATCAGAAGAAGACAGCTAGACTGGTGGGGTTTCTTTTAGCTACCACAGCGAGAGGTATATAATTACACCGTGTCCACCGTGGCTGTGACTTTGAATTAGCCGTGTTGTTTTCTAAACCGAGACTGAAACCTGTGTGGGATATGGGAGGTTAGAGGCAGCGATCTGGCTGACCTTATTCTCCTCCTGCTGCTGCTTTCTCTCATGGTCTGATGATGGACTAAGAACACCCCCACACTGACACACACACACACACACACACACACACACACACACACACACACACACACACACACACACACACACACACACACACACACACACACACACACACACACACACACACACACACACACACACACACACACACACACACACACACACACACACACACACACACACACACACACACACACACACACACCAGCTCTCCCCCCTCTCTCTTACTTGTCTCCTCTGGACTCCTCTCTTATTCTGCCCCCCACAGACTCTGGACTAAACCACTGACACACACACAGACACTCACTGCCACTTTCCAAACTCACTGCCACTTTACTGTCATTATTTAGTTTAATTTATTTAGTTTACATCATATTAGTTTACTGCCATATCCATCATCTCACTGCCATTATTGTATTATTGTATTTTACTGCCATTATTTATTATTCATACTTACTATGTACCACTGCTGCTAAAAGATTTGCACTAAGTTCTCGTTTACCTCTATATTTACATTCACTCATACATTAACTTTTTTAGCTACTGTCTACATTGTATATAGTCCTGTATACTGTCCGTATGTTTATATTGAACTATATGTTACTTTATGTTTATATTAGATATTTTTATTAGATTTATTAGATTTATATACACCGTGGGAAGGGGGAAATGCAATTTAATTGCTCTGTATGTTTCGTACATTTACGAGAGGTGACAATAAAGCTGACTTTGACTTTGACTTGACTTTGATGGGGGGGGGGGGGGGGGGGGGGGGGGGCGGGCAAGCGGGAGGAATTAAAGGCAATCGGTTGTTAAATCAGGGTGTGTTTTTCTCCCGCCCCGGCTGAGGTAACCATGGTGACAAGTCTTGCGGTCCCCTTCGCGTATAGCATTGAAATAACATCCCCTCGACACTGCAGCATGCGGCTGAATGGCCGACGGTCTTTACTTTGGCAGATCGTCGTGCCTCACGTCAAATTACAGACGGAATACAGTATCGTACAACATATGGAAATTATATTCGAATTTGTAACCGCGTGTGTAATACGCGGTATACTGTAAGTAGTATATGTGATGTTGCAAACGTTTGAGACAGATTCTTCTGGAGAACAGAAACCTCCAGTCACGTCTCGGATGACATCATGTAACAATCAGGCTCCGATCATACCGTCAGCTGTGGAATGTGTTCACGTGTTTATTTTCAACATTGCACACATCACATCTCTCCCTCTCGCTCACCTGTTTCTCTTTGAAAATCGATCTCTGCCCCACCGCTGTGTGTGACACCCAAAACTCGGTCAAAAAATTGTTACGGGGGGCTCACATGTGGTCTCCGTGCGATAAGCCCCACGAACCCTCCTCCCTCCCTCGAAAACGCTCCCGCTTTGACGGACACGCGAGAGTCCCGACCCGCTCCAAGGTAAACAAGCCTGTGTGATTATTGTGCATAGTAAGAATTATTCTTAGTGAAAGCAAACCCGGGAGAGACTGAGCCAGCTGCCGTCAGAGACCGTGGTGTCAGACATGATGTATGAAGAGAAGGCCTGTGTTGTTTCAGGCTCCCTCCTCCCCGCCATCAGACCCCAGCCCGCCGTCCCCCTTCTCCCCTCACGATGCACACTCCCTACAGGGGACCACGCCGGGGCAGAGATGCAGAGAGATAGAGGATCTGGCACCGGGGGAGAGAGAGGCGGATATTGCCTTACCCCGGGAGAGAGAGCTCCGTGCCGCTAATGACAAATAGATGGCGTGTCATTAGTCAGGCTGAAGTCGATGGAGAGAGATTGCTCTCTTTTCACCGATGGGGATCCCGATCACGTTTGCTCTTGCTAATATCACCCGCCGAAAACGGCTTCCTTCTCCCCCCCGATCCATCTAGGAGTCGCTTCAGTTGTGATTCATACGGAGTTTGAACAGGTGACGGCTGCGAGATCCCCTTCTGCTACGGCACGCCGAGGAGCTAAATATGACACGGTATTTAAAGGAATGCGGCAACATTATGGCAAATGCGCTTACCGTCTTCTCCACAGTCAGACAAGAAGATAGATACCAGTTACTTATCTGTGTGTTCAGTAGAAAGCTATCTGGCTGCAAGCTAGCCTAGCTTAGCGTAAATGAATGGAAGCGGATACGGGCCACTAGCCTAGCTTAAAACTCAGCTAACAGCTAGGCTAAGATAGCCGGATAGCTTTCTACTGATCACACAGAGAGGAAATTGGTATCTATCTTCTTGCCTGACTCTGGAGAAGACGGTAAGCACATTTCCCATAATGATGGAGTGTTCCTTTAATCATCCTTTTCTTTTCTTTAATTATTTTAGTAACTCTCAGTGTACAATGTAGAACCCCTATGAGAACCCCTCGTAAACCCTTTAGAAGAACAATTTAGTATTAAAGCTGAATTAAGGAAAGACGGGGTCTAATATTTTCAATCATTTGAAAGGAGGACCATTGTGTAGACTAAACCACATACAAAGGATGTTCAATAAGAAAGTAATTCAATGGTCTGAATGGTACGTTGTGTGAAATTAAATTATGTTATCATTGAACGTAATTTGTATGTGGTTCTAGCCCAGTAGTTCTCAACTTGGTCTTGCCTCATGACCCACCTTTAAAGGGGAACTATCTTATAAATGGCCTTTTTGAGTGTTTAGCATTGTTTCCTAGCTATGTGAACTTATATTAATATGATCTATGTCTAAAAATTCTCATATTGGCGCATTCTTCCAATTCTCCTCTCACAATATTCACCCTCACTGAACTGAGTCATTTGAAAATGTGCGCGATATGTGATGTCAGAAAGACACCGCTGCATGTTAATGTTCAGGCGGCGCCGGCACGGCGCAGTGGTTTAGGAGCCCAGGCTCAAAACGGCTCGAGATCTTGAGGTAGAAAAATGCTGTTTTTGAGGACTTGATTAGAAATACAAAACAACGAATAAAAAAATATATATATATTACAGAGGTGTTCCATAGACTCACAGGAATTGTGTAAAAGTGCCCAAATAGTGAAAGAAATAGTAAAATAGTTCCCCTTTAAAGGTGCTATAATATATATATAATACTGTATCATCTTTTTATTTTTACAATATATTTTACTACCTGTTTCTTTTAAACAAGTCAAGAAGAAACATCACAATAAATTATGAAAAAAATCCACCATAAAATCCAAATATGCAACACTCCCCAGCGAAGGTAAGGAAAAACTCACTAAAAACCTAGCAATAGGAAAAAAGCACCACAGGCGATGTGGAGGAAAAAAGATTGCACCTCCTTGGCCATCACCACGAGACATCCACCACCTTGGCCATCACCACGAGACATCCACTCACAGAGAGACAGAGAGACGGGGACAGCGGTTAGATAATTCCCGTGTTTGTAGTGGGCGGACATAGGAGCAATAGATACATGTAGTAAGCAATAATAATAATAATAATAATAATAATAATAATAATAATAATAATAATAATAATAATAATAATAATAATAATAATAATAATAATAATAATAATAATAATAATAATAATAATAATAATAATAATAATAATAATAATAATAATAATAATAATAATAATAATAATAATAATAATAATAATAATAATAATACATTTAATTTGTAACGCACCCTACATTCCTGAGAGTCTCAGAGTGCTACAGAGTTAAAAAGAATAGAATACAAATGGATATATAAAAAAGAAGAACACATAGCAGAACAACATATGAATAAGACATAAAAACTAATAAAAGGCCTTTCTAAAAAGGTAGGTCTTGAGTCCACGTTTAAAAGTATTAACAGTTTGTGGTGTTCTCAGGTGGTTGGGGATAGCATTCCATAGTCTGGGTGCGGCTGAGCAGAAGGCTCGATCGCCCATGGTGTGCAGCTTGGTCCTGGGGGCTTTGAGGAGGTAGGCTGTGCCGGAGCGGAGGGAGCGTGGGGAGGACTGGGGGGTGAGGAGTTCCTTGAGGTAGGCAGGGGCACCACCGTGTACGCATTGGTGAGTGAGGAGGGAGACCTTGTACTCGATCCTGTGTTCCACGGGGAGCCAGTGAAGTGATCTGAGGGTGGGGGTGATGTGGTCATGTTTGTGCACCCTCATCAGGATCCTAGCAGCGCTATTCTGGATGGATTGCAGTTTTTGAATGCTTTTACTAGGGATCCCGATGAGGAGTTCATTACAATAATCCAGCCTGGAGGAGACGAAGGCGTGGATGAGTGAGGAGCGGAGTTTTGAGATGTTCCTGAGGTGAAAGAAAGCGGTCTTGCAAATGTATTTGATGTGATTCTCGAATGAGAGGTGGGGGTCCATTTTCACGCCCAAGTTAGTGATAAGGGTGGAGAGAGGAATGTCCTGGCCGGAGAAGGAGATGGTGGTGATGGTGGATGACCAGACCTGGAGTGGGGTACCAACCAGCATGGCTTCTGTTTTGGAACTGTTGACCTGTAGAAACCTGTGGTTCATCCACGCCTTAGTCTCCTCCAGGCAAGCAGTCAGTGTGGGGGGTGATGAAGGTGAGGATGGTGAAATTCGGATGTACAGCTGGGTGTCGTCAGCATAGCAGTGGAACGACACACCGTGCCGGCTGATGATGCGGCCGAGGGGGAGCATGTACAGGGTGAACAGCAGGGGGCAGAGGACAGATCCCTGGGGGACACCGCAGGTGACGGGGTGGGTAGAGGATGTTGCACCTCCCAGGGAGACACACTCAGTCCGACCAGCCAAGAGGGACTGGAACAAGCCCAGGGCTAGGTCACGGAGTCCGACGTCGGAATGGAGACAGTCCAGGAGGATAACATGATCCACCATGTCAAAGGCAGCCGATAGGTCGAGAAGGACCAGAATGGATGGGGTTCCAGCATCCGCCGCCATCAGAAGGTCGTTGGTGACCCTGACCAGGGCTGTCTCTGTGCTGTGCGCAGAGCGGAACCCAGACTGGAACTTCTCGAAGATGTTGTTGTCTCTGAGGTGTGCTTGGTCTTGGAGCTGCACCGCAACTACCTTCTCCAGCACCTTGTATCATTATGTTGAATCATTATGTGAATAGAATAGAAGTACTTAGCCCAGCAATGAAGTAGAACAGGCGTGGTTTAGACATTGTAGGTCGGACAGAAGACAGTATGAAGCTGATCAGTGGTAAAGGCATGTTTTTTCCAACTACGCACCATTGCCAAACTCAAAGCCCTTCTCTCCCCTGCAGACCTTCAGAGAGTCATCCACGCCTTCATTTCATCTAGATTAGACTACTGCAACTCCCATATATAGGCATTAACCAGTCTTCCCTGTCCCGCTTACAACTGGTACAAAACGCTGCTGCCAGACTGTTGACCGGAACCCGCAAGAGAGACCACATCACCCCTGTCCTTGCCTCCCTTCATTGGCTTCCAGTACGCTACAGGATATATTTTAAGGTTCTCCTATTTGTTTTTAAAGCCCTTAATGGTCACCCCCCCTCCTACATCTCAGACCTCCTATCCCCCTATTCCAATAGCAGGTCCCTCAGGTCAGCCGATCAGAGGCTCCTGACAGTCCGGAGGTCTAACCTCAAGCTCAGGGGGGGTCGTGCCTTTGCTATCGCAGCCCCTGAACTGTGGAACAGCATCCCCACCTCCATTAGCCCCCTCGATAGATGCCTTCAAATCGAGGCTCAAAACCCACTTCTACCTACTAGCCTTTCCCGTTCACTGACTCATGCCCTGTTTTCCTATGTGTTTGCCTGTGTGCCCTCCCATAAAACGGAGTGTGATTGTTGTCAATATGTATCTATGTGTATCTACCCTCTGTACAGCACTTTGGGTGACACGTGTCATGTTAAATGTGCTATATAAATAAATCTGATTGATTGATTGATCCATGACCTCAGTGGTGCTCATAACCAATGTGGGGGTAGAACAGTCACTGCAACCTTGGCCAACACCTCGAGACATCCACCACCTTGGCCATCACTACGAGACATCCACTGACAGGGAGACAGGGAGATGGGGACAGGGGTTATAGAGTTCCCGTGAGGGGCGCCCTCGTGGCGCACCGTATAGTGCCTCGCACACCTACGCGGCCGTCCCTGGTTTGCCTCACGCTCCCGGGGATCATTTGTCGCATGTCCTCCCCACATCTTCTCCTGTTCTCCCTCTCCTCTGTCGGTCTTGTATGGCCAATAAAAGCTGTAAAAATGCAAAAAATTATAAATTAATTAAAAAGAGAGTTCCCGTGTTTGTAGTGGGCGGACATACTGTAGGAGCAATAAATACATATAATAAGCATATATATGAATAGAATAGAATAGAAGTACTATTACAAAACTTTATGTTTGGCAGGTGTATTGCTGAGGACCCAAGGGAGTGCAGGGTGGAGTATGAAGTCGATCAGATGTCAAAGTTGCAACAGTCTGGGATCCCTGCTTCCATTTCACATTCAACCCATAAGACAAGCAGAAGGGTCACTGATTAAATCAGATCATAAATCAAATCAAATGTATTTGTATAGCCCGAGATCACATTGTACAAGTCAAGAAGAAGCATCGCAAAAGATCAAAAACAAAAACCACTATAAAATCCAAATATGCAACACTCCCAGACTTTCCCCAATGAAGATAAGGAACGACTCACTAAAAACCTAGCAATAGCGGGAAATCTTTTGTAAATTAGTAAATAGTTATAGTTATAGTAACTAAATTGTTATAGTTAATGATTTGTGTTGGCTAGCAGGTTTATTCTGTGCCAGAGAGAGGCTTCACTGCCCTGGTCTCTAAATCCTCCACATACTTTACTCTTTGTCTCAGTTCAGTTGTCCCTCCGTCTGTAACTATACGAGATTCCAGACTCAGATTGTGATAATTCTCCCACCATGTCGTTTTTGGATGTAGTCAAGCTACTTTTTCAATGTAGTTTTAGTAACTTTTTTTTTGTGTATAGCTAAGATGTTAAGCTTAACTAAAACTAAGTTTTAGAGTTAGTTTACTCAGTGCTACTGACTGGTATGATGAGGAGGTAGAGAAGCAGAAGTTGAACGAGGCAGGTAAAGGATATAGGGTGTGGGGGGTCAAATTCCAGTGGTCTGGACAGACAGGGGGGGCTGGAGGGGCTGGGGGGGCTGGTGGGTGACAGCGGCTGTCTGCCTTCTGACCTTGAGAACGTCTGGGGGCGACTGCAGATGTAACCTGATCCATCCAGACGTCACCCCCAAACATACACACCTCTCTCTCTCTCTCTCTCTCTCTCTCTCTCTCTCTCTCTCTCTCTCTCTCTCTCTCTCTCTCTCTCTCTCTCTCTCTCTCTCTCTCTCTCTCTCTCTCTCTCTCTCTCTCTCTCTCTCTCTCTCTCTCTCTCTCTCTCTCTCTCTCTCTCTCTCTCTCTCTCTATCTGCCAATCAACCTGGGTTCGCATGACCTCAGTCCTGGTGTCTGGTACATTCAGGTGTTTTCAGAGTCTGTATGAAAGGACATTATGGTTCGTCTGAACTGTCAAAAAGGACTCTTTCCTTGTGCTGCTGTGATGTCTCTCCCTGCTGCTGCACATAATACAAGTGTTTTGGAAGAAGGTCAATTAGGTTTGTATACTTGTACTTTTACTCAATTACATTTCAGAGAAAAAAAAACATACTTTTTACTCCTTACATTTAAAATGCAGACCTACAAAGTACAAAGTACAAATCTCGCAGGTCCAACAATTTAATTAGTATACTGTATTTGTTTCTCTGGCCTAACTAACGTTCTGTTTCGTATGGTTCTCGCTCAGCGTCACTACTGCACTATACTTCACTCGTGCACGCGCACTGAATAAAAAATTCCACAATGTACCTTTACATCCCAACATTCGTCTGACCACACCCCTATCAGCTTACCTTCATAAGCAGGTGTGTGGCCACCTACTTGCCTCCTTCTTCGCTTTCACCACAAGGAAGTGCCTTCGGTAGATCCCCACTTGACGTGGTTGCTAGTTGAAGAAAGTTGAGACGTGTTTACATTGTGCTTATTTTTTTCTTCTCTCATAAGTATTCGATAGAAAAATCTAAGTCATAATGTCTACTTCGGAGAGTCGCAGGGCCACTCTTCACCAGCGGTTCTCCATTCCCGCCTCCGTCGTGCGTTCTGGTGCGGGGCTGTTGCCTCTCTCGTGGGTGGCAGCCACGCCCGGTAGGCATCCGATGGGTAGTTTGCCTCTCCGAGGAGCCGGTGCACCGGTGCTGTCGTCTCTGCGATGGCCTGGTCCTGGCTCTGGTTCCTCTGTTTCCGGGGAATCATCCGCTGTTGAGCGGCCGGTTCCTTTGGTTCCGGAGGATTTGAGACGCAAACTTTTTGCGTCTGCTCGCTCCCGTCGCAAGATGGTGGCTTGCAGACGCGAACGGCCTGGGTTTGGTGAATTGCTGGAGACCAGCGAGGATGCGTCGGTCTCTATCTGCCCGATGGAAACAGAGGACTACATGGTAGAGGCAGACGGGTTCTTGTTTGAAGGCCTAGTAGAGACGAGTATCCCACCCGTCCAGGTAACACTGGAGGGGGGTGAAATGTCTCCTTGTTCGAGGATGTCGGGGAAAACCCTCGGCCTCATCGGCAGGATGCCCTACTATCAGCCACATCAGACTGTGGCTCCTTGACCAGTCGAAGCCTGCTGCATGTGAGGGATGCGGGTTCGGTGGAGGAAAGTCTGCAGGGGGAACTGCAGGCTTTGTTCCCCGAGCTTATGGCGGTGGCGGCCTCTGCAAACCAGGTCATCTCTGGCAACGTCGCCCGGTGAGAGGGGTGGACGTTGTCTACCCATTTTTCCCCTCAATGGGGGCCTATGTTCGTCGGGGCCAGGTGGTGGGCCTCACATCATGGGCCTCACCCCCGCCTACATACCGGTTACGTGGGTGGTGGGTTTGGTCGACGGTATGAGAGAGGGCGTGCCACGGCTTGATAGGCCGATGGCCGCTCTCCTCTGTCCGGAAGTGGTGTGGGAGCCGTTATGCAAGCCGGTTCTTCAAGGAAAATCGGCTAGGCGTTTGGCTTATTGGAGCGACCAGTCGTTCATCTCTGGTACACAATCTCTGGCTGCCGCGTCTAATGTCGCGCAGCTGGCAAGATTTATATCCGGGATAATGACGGGGGGCACGGAGCTGACTGATGTCCAACATGACCAGCTCACCCAGGCGGCAGGAGCGGTCCTGCATCTGACTCAGCTGCAGGCCATATCCACTGGGAAAGTACGCGCCCTGGCAACTCTAACCCAGCGCCACCTTTGGCTGGAGCAGGCCCGTGTGCTGGAGAAGAAGAGAGGTCCTCTTCTAACGGCCACCCTCTCCAATGCTGGACTGTTCGGGAAGGCCCTGCAATTGATGACCTCAACGTGCAGAGAGATGGCAGAGGAGAGATCCGTGCTCCAACCCCATTTTCCCCCTCCCGTCATCGCCGGTGGAGTCAGACGGTTTCCACGTCGTCGAGCTTCCTCCGCCGTGGCTGCTACTGCCTCCACCGCCACTGCTGGCCCATCGAAGAAGGCTAGGAGGAGAGACGGTGCTGCTGCTGCAGCCGGCCCACCTACGACCGGAGGAGACGGTAGGGATCGCCGTGACCAGCAACCGATTATCTACCGTCCCTCCGGGGCTTCTCGGGGTGGCAAAGCCCGAGCGGCTCGAGGCAGCAGACGCCGCTAGACCCAGTGACTTTTTTCCCCTGCGGTCCCCTCTGTTTACCCCTCCCCGGCCTCTCATATTATTTGTTTGCTCATAAATAAAAAGTCCCCTCTAAAGGGGGACTGTATTTTTTGTTAAACAAACTGTGTGTTTCTTCACCAAAACATATGATGAGGTTGCAAAGTGTGAATCTGCACTAGTATACATTGATAGAAGGGTTACGTTCGTGTTATGAGCTTAAGCAAGGTCTGCAGCATACACTCGGTTATAGAAAGGTTTCTATCTCGGCCTGACACTCCACATGCAGGTAGAAGCTGGTTGTATGGTCTGTTGCTTACACAAGAAGTAATGTTGAGCTACAACACTGTTGTGTTAGTTGCAGTAATGCTCGTATACACACGTTCCACGGCCTAGTCGTTACTCTCTCTATCAGTGTTTTTCTATGTACAACATGGAATGCGGGTGTAGGATTCACACACACACACGACTTGGTTTTGTTGTAAACCCTGTTCACAGTTCTGTGGGTAGCGTGCATTGTATTAGCTTGCGCTATTCATTAGCATTCTACCAAAGGTTTCATATGCTACAGTTGTTATTGTGTGTAGGGGGAAGGGTTTTGTGAGGGGGTGTCGAATAAACCCCTCCTTCCCACTTGATTGGTCAGGGGGGTTTTCTCATCTCCTGTTAGGCCAGTCAGGGCCAAGCCGTTAGGCGCCTTGGCAGGGAGGGGGGGGGGGGAGGGTTGTCCTGACTCTGCTCCTATTAAAAACAGGAGTTGAGTGTTGGGTTTCCCCCCGTCATGGCATACGACACTACGTACGTTGCTATGACGATGGCTTCCGTGAGTTAGATCTTTACGTACTATCTGTTGTGTCAAAGTGTCGGGTTAGAGTGTAGGGCTTACGGGTCCGCTACGCTCGATTTTATGTGTAACTTGAGTCAGTTGGTCACGTGACTCGTAGTTGCCATGGCTTTTTCATTCTACAACTCACGTGGGAAGGCTCTCTGGGGAATTTCGGTCTAAATCCTGTGTGAAAAGGGGTGACTGGATGTAAAAATGTAAACAGTTTTTACCCTCGGCTATGTAGAATGGGATTCATGTCTGTTGGTGCTTCCTTCTTTTTTATTAAAAAGAGTTGGAGTTTAGGAAGTGCCGCACCCCTCTTGTCGTTTCCCCTGGGCGCCTTGGGGATTCACTGAAAGGTATAACTAGCCTGTTCATTGATGTGGTTGTGTCCCGACGCACGCTTAAGTGCTAGCTCGGGGTGTTCTGTTAAAGATCATGCGGGTAGCTACTGTAGTACGCCTTGGTTGCTTGTGGTTGAAACAGCGTTTTTATAAAGCAACTGGGATGGAGGTTTTTTCCTCTTCCGACAACCTGTTATTGGTTATCGACGGATTCTCGTTCATATCTGGGGGATGATAACGGAATGGATCTGAACATAGGTGGCCTTGGGGTGGGCCACCGAGCGCGGTCCGCACCGACCGTCTGGGTGGCGCCTTCTTTTCATGTTTTAAGATCAACATGCATATCTGCCCCTTCTCCTGGAGTAGGCATGTCGGCGTGGTTAGGGCACGGGACTGGTTCTGGTCACGCTGGTCCAGGTCAGTTAACCCGTTGTCCGCCGGGGATGCAGATCTGCTGTTCTGGTACCCTGAGGGACTTGGGCTTTTTTCGGGGGGAAAAATGCCGGGTCGGCCTGGGGTGTCACAAGGTTGGGCGTTATAGAGACCCTTGTTGGGTACTCTTTTGTACCTGGCACTGTTATGGGGGCTGGTTCTCTTTTTTCTTCGCTCCTCTCTCACGCATGGCGGAGGGAGGGCTGTCGGGGTGGTCTTCGGGACCTCCTCTAGTAACCCTGTGTGCGTCCCAGGCCGCCGGTCCAGTCCGAAGTAAAGTTCGTTGATACCGTAGACTTGGAATAACCCTTTTTGTTTTGAGGGGTTATAGGAACAACCTGGCTGGTGACCAAATTTTTAGGTGAAGCACAAATTATTATATTATATATTAAATAATATTTTTAAAACATCCCCCACTGTGTGTCAGTGGTCAGTGGACACAGATGAAAACATAATATTAATATACACTATATATTAATATTAATACCAACACCAATCAATCAATTAATTCATATTAATATCAATATCAATATACATATTAATATACTATCAATACTACTATTGAATATACATACACTATTCATTTAATTTACACTATACATTTCATCAAACCAGCATGTCATGTCTCCTTTAACTGTGGGTGAAAAGAGGGAGAACTACAATGACCAGAATGCCTGGCAATGTTTACTTCCTCCTCCACAGAGGCACTAGATCAGCCGTGCATCGGCAACGTACGCTAGCCTAGCCACAAGCTAGCGGCAAACATTCATTCATTTAGGCAGCACTACTAACACAGTGCACATGCAAATATTATCTGCAGGCTGCATTAGCAGCCAGCAGCCAACGTGATACATTACATTGTGTTTATATGTGACATAGCCAAGTTAACAACGTTTCAATCCCTTAAGTCTCTAAACAATTCGGCTAGCTAACGTTAGCCATTAGCAAAGAACGATAGCCTAGCCACAAGCTAGCTGCAACATTCATTCATTTACACTAACACAGTGCACATGCAAATATTATCTGCAGGCTGCATTAGCAGCCAGCAGCCAACGTGATACATTACATTGTGTTTATGTGTGACATAGCCAAGTTAACAACATTGTTCTCTAAACAGTTAGCTAACGTTAGCATCCAGGCTAATCAGGCTTTCGTTTTACAAACACTACAACTTACTTTTTTCTGATCCAGGTGCATAAGTCCACTTCTTCATGTTGCTCAGTTGCTGGTTTATACTTCGGTCCTAATGTTGGCGCAAAGTATATTTAGCCTACTGTGTGTTGTTACAGCTGTACTGTAAACTACTAGTTACAAGTTAGCTTGCCTTCACAGTCCAAGATGGCACGTTCACGTCAACTACAACTACACTAGTCTTCAACTGAGATACAAAAAAATATATATCATCCAGTGCACAACAATAAGTGAACAAGTGAATAAAGATCTTAAAATATGAATGATTATATTAGGCAAATTAATGTTCTTCTTCAGGCAAAATGCACACATGAGATGATGGAACACAACTTTGACTAGAACACTGACGCCAGTCCAGCTGCAGTTCTGCATGTATTTTACTAAGCAGACTCTGATTGGATTTCAAAGGCTGCCAATCATTCATGCTCCCTGTATTATTGGATTGTCAAGGCTGTCAATCAATGGCAAGAGTTTAACTGCACAGTCCGTGCTTAGATGAAGTTAATAGCCTATTTTGATTGGCTATTATTTATTATTTATTTAAAATGGGTCAACCTGTGCAGATATTCTGCACGAATATTACTGCAGTCATTACTGCAGTGCAGGCCTGCTCAGAGCTGGCAATTTTGGCAATTTTTGAAGAAAAAAAATTCACTGGCATTTTTTTACAGATGAAACATTTTCTAATAAAAAAAAAATATATATATATATATGTAAATTAATAATAATTATGAATTATGAGTGAATTTGTGTTTCACGTGTTGTCATAGAGAAACCTCCACTGTAGTACAGACAGGTAGTTAAAGAAGACTTGTCCAGCCCATGGGGACCTTGTGATTTCGGGCTTTACAAATAAATTAGATTTGATTTGATTTGTTATAGCCCCACATGCTGACCAAATGCCATGACATTTGACACTGTACACTGACATTTTGATCTGAGTCAATAATAACACCAAGATTTGTGACAGTTTTTTCTTTGATTAGTTTGAGGACATTTTGGCACATCGAATTATTGATTGGGTCAATGCATAGACACAGCGAGTCTATAAGAGTATGACGAGAGAGCTATGTATAATTGAGTGTTGTCCTCATAGTTATGGTAAGTAATGTTATTTTGTATAATGAGGCCTAGTGGGAGCATATATGAATATAGTATATGAGTATATGAATAAAAGAGGTAGCAGAATTTAACCTTGAGGTACCCCACAAGTCATGCTAGTTCTCTCAGATGTGTAGTTACCAATGGAAACAAAATAGTCTCCAAATTATACCTGCTTACAAAACAAAAACAGCTTAGTCCTCCCCCTTTCTTATCAACTCTGGGGGCATCAATGAAGTTGAAATGTGGGGTTGCAGATTATCCAAATCAAGCCATGGTTTTGGTAATGAACATGAAATCTAATTTGTGACTAATAATCATGTTACTGATTAGGAAAGACTTATTAAGGAAGATGAAATCGAATGTATGACTAATAATCAGGTCACTGATTAGGAAAGAATTATTTAATAGTGATCTTACATTAACTCATTCACTGCCAACGACAATTATACTCGTTATTGGCCGCCAATCATTGAACGCCAACAGCGAGTATAGTCGTTATTTGATCGTTATTTCTTTTATTCTATATTTCTATTCATTACAGGCCCGCTGGCTCTGGGTTACCATGGGGAATCCTCATGCCAATGTAAAGGTGCAATACCGGCCGCATCACTCTAGACGGCGGTATCGAGCACCCTTTCTACCCTTGTATCTTTCTCTGTGGGACGGCCCCAGGTCTCGGGTTTCATTTTCCCTTGTCGGCCAAGACGAACGGTTCTGCCGGTTACATTGAAGCGCGTCAAATATCTCCAATCCATATGTTGTGGTGAATTATGCCGTAGAGCAGTGGTTACCACCTGAGAACGTAGCTGGCTCTCTAAGTACCACCATATGGCCGACGTTAAAATACAGTCTATTCAGCTATGCACAGTTCACGCAGGAGGCAAATGTATTCCTAATACCATTATTTATTCTTAACTTTTGTCAGACACAGCCACAATGTACAAAGGGGTAGCACTAGAACTAGAAAACTCTTCCACAATGCAAGGGGCATTGAGAACATAATAACTAACATTCTCACATAGCAAGTGAGAAAATTAGGAACAACTGTATTTCAGCAAATGTACTTAATTCTCTCTCTCTCTCTCACACACAGCAAGCAATTGTCCTTCATTCTCTCACACACACACACACACACACACACACACACACACACACACACACACACACACACACACACACACACACACACACACACACACACACACACACACACACACACACACACACACACACACACACACACACACACACACACACACACACACACACACACACACAATGTTGTTGACAACTCACATAAGCAGGGCCGGACTGGGGAAATAATTCAGGCTGGGAAATATAGTGTGAAATATAGCCCCAGTCAGGCCACTTTCTAAGTGGGGGTCCCCCACCAGGAATTATTTTGTTACAAAGTCTTAATTTCCTGCATTCTGATGCAGGATTTCTTTTATTTTTACCCTTTAAATTCCAGTGTTTGTGATGGGCATCACAAATTATTGAAATAAAAATAAAAAAATAAACACATATTCAATACATTTTCGAATGGTCACCATTTAAATGCCAGTTTGTGTGATGGCATCACAAATAAAAAAAAATAAAAAATAAAAAAAGTTAAATATTTTCAATATATCAAATGCAAAGTACATTTTTCTGGGGAGGATTATTGCAGGCTAGGCATGTGTCAATGATTAGCAACAACACAGATTTTGATGGATTTTTTGTAATGTCAGATTTAACAATGTTCAATTATTTTCAGAAAAGTGGGAGTATTTCATTTAGTATCTGACATTACAAAAAAATCTAAAAATTACAATGGTTATGATCAGGGCTGAAGTTGAATAAAAGATTTATGACTGTTTAGACTGCATTACTCTCTGTCACATTGATCTCCTGGTTGTTCCCCACTTAGGTTATATAACTATCGCGCCACCACAACTAGAAACATCGGCCTGGCCTGCTTCTAAATTCAGTGGCCTGACTACAAAAGAAAAAAAAAATTATAATATATATTTCTTTATTTATATATATATTTTTTTTAAAGCACCACCAGCAGTACCACCAAGTACCACTAGTGGTACGCGTACCACAGTTTGAGAACCACTACCGTAGAGCAAATGGAAATTGGATTACTCCCGGCCACAGGTAAGGGCGATTTGACGTAAAGTTTAGCTTGATCCTGCAATGCTTTTACACCGATCGGGCTGATAACCGTTTTAGTGTTCAATGCGAATGCCGTTACTGACAATCAAATAATCAGAAATGACCCCCCCCCCTTTCATGCATTCATGATGGAACATAATAGCTAAGATCTAGATTTGATTTAGGAACAATAGCGGGTTCAGGCAAGAAACGGCAAAGTCTACAATGGAATCGACGTATACACCACTCCCAGAACTGTCACTCTCCTCTCTCGAATATCATGCAGTATCTGTCTCTAATCCTTTCAATCTCACCATTGTTACACTCTACCGCCCTCCAGGTACACTCGATCACTTCACAGATGAGCTGGACATGCTTCTTAGCTCCTTACCGGAAGATGGTACCCCTCTCCTTCTACTGGGCGACTTCAACCTGCCTGACTCATCTCAGTCAGTCATAGTAGTCTCCCTCCTACAATCGTTTGACCTGACTCCCACTGCCATGCCTCCCACCCACAAAGCAGGCAACTCCTTGGATCTCATATTTTCCCGTAACTCCAGCATCATTAACACCACGGTAACTCCCCTACATGTATCTGACCATTCCTTCATATCCTTCTCACTAACTCTCATGCTTAACCGAAAGGTCTTCACCCCAACTCAAACAGTCTCACTCAGACGCAACCTGCCCTCCCTATCCCCCTCCACCCTCTCCTCTGACATACTATCCGCTCTACCTTTGAGTGACACCTTCTCTGCTCTCTCCACAGAGATGGCAACCTCCACCCTCCTTTCAGCCCTTGCAACCTCCTTCGACAAGCTCTGTCCCCTCGTTGAGAAACCTGCCCGCCGTTCCCCACCCAGTCCATGGCTGACAGATCCAGTGAGAGAACAAAGACAGGTCCTGAGAGCAGCTGAAAGGAAGTATAGAAAGTCACGCCTCACTGCTGACATCGACACATATCACAACCTCTTGTTAACATTCTCCAAAACCATCACTAATGCCAAAGCTTCTTTCTTCCACCATAGGATCGAGGCCTCTGCCAAGAATCTTCGCAAACTGCATGCTACCATGTCCTCCCTCCTCACTCCCCCCCACCCCCCCCTCCCTCATCTTTCTCTGCCGAAGACTTTGCGATCTTCTTTGAGGAAAAAGTGGAGAACATCCGCAGCTCCTTCTCCCAACCCCCACCCATTCCAAATGCTGAATCGAGAACCTCATCCTTCACTCTGTCATCTTTCTCTCCCATTACAGAAGCAGAGACCCTGACACTGGTAACGTCAAACCGTCCGACTACTTGCCAGCTGGACCAGCTACCCTCCCCACTCCTCCAGACCATAGCACCAGACATCCTCCCATTCCTAACTGCAACCATCAACTCCTCACTCAACTCGGGGGTGGTCCCCACCTCCCTAAAACAAGCCAGAGTCACGCCGCTCATAAAAAAACCAACCCTGAACCCTACCGTCATAGGCAACTACCGTCCTGTCTCTCTTCTCTCCTTCTTTTCTAAAACACTTGAACGTGCTGTATCCAACCAACTTACTGCTTATCTCTTACAGAATGACCTCCTAGACCCTAATCAGTCAGGCTTCAGGACTGGTCACTCCACAGAGACAGCCCTCATTGCGGTCACAGAGGCACTTCACTTAGCAAAAGCGAAAGGCCTCTCCTCTGTCCTGATTCTCCTAGATCTATCTGCAGCCTTCGACACAGTCAACCACCAGATCCTCCTTGCGGCCCTCGCAGGAATGGGAGTGGCTGGCTCTGCGCTGACATGGCTGTCATCATACCTCAATGACCGCTCCTACCAAGTGTCATGGAGAGGGACCCTGTCGGCCACCCGCCCCCTGCGGACGGGTGTCCCCCAGGGCTCGGTTTTAGGACCCCTTCTCTTCTCCCTCTACACTAAATCACTGGGTAACATTATCACGTCTCATGGCTTCTCCTACCATTGTTATGCCGACGATACTCAACTCTTCCTCTCCTTCCCTCCCTCAGATATCCACGTCTCTGAGCGGATCTCGGCCTGTCTGTCCGACATCTCAGCCTGGATGACGTCCAACCACCTCAAACTGAACCTAAGCAAAACAGAATTGCTCCACCTGCCGGCCAAATCCTCCCCCCTAACCGACCTTTCAATCACAGTCGAGAATACAGCTGTGACTGCGTCCCCGACCGCCAAGAACCTTGGTGTTGTCCTCGACGACCAGTTGAACTTCTCTGCTCACATCGCAGCGACGACCAGAACCTGCCGATTCCTCCTGAGCAACGTCAGAAGGATACGCCCCTTCCTGACAAAAGAAGCCACCCAACTCCTCGTCCAATCAACAGTCATCTCCCGCCTCGACTACTGCAATGCACTGCTCGCTGGCCTCCCGGCCACTGCCACTAAGCCTCTTCAACTTATTCAGAACGCAGCGGCCCGCCTGATCTCAAACCTACCGAAGTCGGCCCATGTCACCCCACTTCTTAGGGACCTGCACTGGCTCCCCATTGCTGCACGAATCCGCTTCAAGGCCCTCGACCTAGCATACCGTGCGGCAAAAGGAACCGCTCCCGCCTACCTCCGGTCAATGGTCTCTAACTACACACCCTCAAGACCCCTACGCTCTGCATCTTCTGGCCGCCTCAGACCTACTCCTATCCAAGCTCCGGGAGGGTCATCAAAGAGAAGTCGCCTATTCTCAGTCCTTGCCCCACAATGGTGGAATGAACTACCCACCCCAGTTAGGACAGCCGAATCACGTCCAATCTTTCGCCGTCAACTAAAGACGCACTTCTTCAACCATTATCTGAATAAAAAAAAAAAAAAAATCGAACCCTAACTAACCGTACTGTCATGCACTTGTCCTAATAAACTAACCTACACTGTAGCACTCAACACTTTGATGAACATTGTTGCTCAGCTGATAGAGTTGTGCCCTTCCTGATGGCTTGTCGTACAGAACTTGTAAGTCGCTTTGGATAAAAGCGTCAGCTAAATGACTAAATGTAAATGTAAATGTAAATGTATACCGCCATAACTAAGCATTTCATGAATTACCCTAGACCGCTCTCAAACCATATTATATAATACTTTTTTTTTTTTTTAAGAAATGTTTTTTATTTTCCCTTTTTAACATAAAACTAGACACACAATACATTAATAGTAGAAATCTATGATAAATCACAGGACAATGACCGACATAATAATAACAAAAATGACAGTCCAGTACTTAAATCAAAATAAATGTAGATTAAACGACATACACATAATAAATACAATACAATACAATACATATGCTCTTGCTTGCTCTTCCTCACTCTTTCCTTCCCCCCCCCCCCCCCCCCAGGACCCCCTCTTGGACTATACATCCATTAATCCGTTTAACACCAGGGATTACAAGTTCATATGCTACCCTTTATCTTCTCCACCACATCTAACCAGATTGCTATGCTGGCTTCATTAACACCTAAAATTCGTGCGGTAGATATCTCTAGATAAATCACATCGAGATAGGTAAGAACCCATACCTTCCGGCACATTTTATCCGGTTGAATCCAGCTTGATGCTATCAGCTTTTTGGCAGCCGGAAGACCGGACAACATTTTTCTCTTTACATGTACAGAGGTTGATAACTGAGAAACATCATTCAACAACAATACAGAAGGCAGTACAGGTATGGTCAGAAATAAAAATTCTGATAATTGAGTGGTTACCTCTTCCCAGAATATCTTAACAGGAGGGCATTCCCACACATATGCATAAATGTACCAAGATCACAGTTTAAACACAAGGAGCATCGAGGGTCTTGTTTAAAGGCCAACCTTCATGTTGTATTTTTGTTCAATAAACAATGTGGACTAGGCCAACGGTGACTTTCATGAAGAAGGGAAAAAAAAGTATTGAAATTGACCCAGTTTTAGCGTTTTTATCAAACATTTTGTCTGCCCAACACAATCACCACGCACGTGGATATTTTAATCAATGGTTCATAACGTGCGTGTGTAATCGAAATGATCTCGTCACAACAGGTGCAGGGCACCAGGGGGCTCACCAGGGGGCGCTGAGAGTCACACACAGCTAGTGGCAGGTACTGAGAGCCTTGCTACTACTAGCCGAATGAAAATGTATCTGTTTCACCTAACAACACTATTGCTCCGTGATCATAGCCATCCATCTCTAAAGCTAACCACTATTTGTAAAAGCCACAACCACGTTACCATATTTGTAATAATGTAAATCATTGTGTCGTTGTACATATTGTGTACACCGTTATAAGCTAACATAGCTTAGCTTGGTAGCTATTATGCTAAAAACATATCCCGACGTCCGGCTCGCTGGCCGGCATGAACGCTCGACACAAAATGGTTCTCTCCTCTCTGTACACCCCCATCCCCACGGGTACCCTGCCGGGGAGCCCATGGACGCGACAACGGCGGCAGCCGTAGGGTGCTCGAGCCCGCCATAACGCTAGTGGTACACGATAGCTATGAGCTAACTAACGCTACGGCCGCCGCGTCCACAAGCTCCCCGGCAGGACACACGCGAGAACGGGGGCACACAAAGAGGAGAGAACCACTATAGCTCCGCAGGGACGGCGGAACTATAGGCTAACGTCAGTGTAGTGGTCCCGACTGTAGCAGGGACGGCGGAGCTATAGGCTAACTGTGATGCACCGAGTGGGCCACCATTGATCAACATGCAGCGACGTGTAGCTTGCATGATGCGTGTGCAGTGCTTTGCCACACAGGTCTGAGAAGAGGACCTGCACATGATTTTACTCGTTCCCCAAACTCCTCTACATGCCCCGATCTCAAATGGTTCACGACAGTAGACATAATGCTAACGTTAGCCAGCGCCATATATCGAGTAGTACTAAGACCCGGACGGGCATACGGCATACGTTTCCTGAAGTGACGTCATGGCCGTGCTATCGTCTGATAAGCTTTTAGATTCGGCTCATTAATATGCACCTGTAGTGACGTCGGCGTTTGATAAGCTTTTTTGATTCGCGCGTGCATGTTATTCGTGCGTGGACCTTTTTAACTCTTTCGGAGTGGCATTTCCGGTGTCAAATGGAAAAAAATAAATAATGAAATTATATACCAATGATGTAAACTACCCATAATTGATCAGTAGGGTTTAACCTGGATGTTGGGCTTTAAGCCCCATTAGGTGCAAACGTCTAGGAGTTAAGTAAGTCCTATGAATAAAATTAAGATTAATCTGTTGATGATCCGGGTTGCATGACGACAGCCGAACGTTTGCCCAGACTTCATCCCAATCAAAATCTACTTCCAAGTTTGGTATATCCTTCCTCCAAACTAAGTCTAGGGGAAGGACATCATATGAGGACGTAAGTAAGTGACGATAAAAGTCAGAGACGAAGCCTTTGATCTCGATGTCTCCTTTTCATAAAAGAATTTGTGATATCTGTGACCAGTGCTCAAGTGGCATCTTTAATGGGACTCTGTGAGCCCTTAAAGCTGCTCTTAATTGTAGATAGAAAATATGAGTAGAGCTGGTGAGGTTAAATTTGTTAGATATATCTTGATAGCTGCAGAGACCCCGGTCGTCGAAGATATCCCCCTTATACCCTTATTATATAATACTTATATTCACCACCCACAGTATAACACGGGAACATATGGATGGAAAAATTAACTCTTTTTTGCATCTTGACCGGAAGAAACTCAATGTCAAAGGACTATAGTATTGTATCCATGGCTATAGATAACATTTTAACGTAGAGTAATCTTTTTCTTTTTGCTTTAAAAAAAGTATAGATTCACATAGCTTTTAGAATGGTGCAGAATGAAAGTATTGCTTTTCCCCAAAGAAAGGGATTTATTAATGTATTTATCATATTAAGAATATTGGTGGGTCCAAAATGAATGTTGTTTACATGTTGTGTGCATGTATCCCCTGCATACTTCCCATTGCCATGGAATGCACCTGATTGTATGACATGCTGGTGCTCTAGTGCGACATCTAGTGGCTGAATATTATCTGTAGCGCCTTTAAAAAGGCAGCTTTAATGGTTTCAGTGACTGATTGATTGATTGATTGAAAACTTTATTAACAGATTACAGAATGAGTACAATACAGTACCGCTCAATACACACAATTGTTAAGGGGATGCAGACCAGAGAAAGACTTTCGTCTTGTTTACATCAGGGTCCCCCATTTTCAATTCATCATGACATTTATGACATACGCATCTACGTAGGAACACAATGAGCCGTTGGGGAACAGCTTCTAGGCTTGATGTAATTACAGAATGTGTTGAGTACTGATTGTTTAGTCTAGTAGGAATCAAAACAGGAATGACAGAGTTTACACTTTGAACAGTCTTGATAGCCATGGCTGTTGTGACACAGTGTTCAGTGATGGCGGTACAGGTCACCTGTTTTTTCAAAAGTAACTGTAATCAGATTTACAATTTTTTATATATTAACTGTGATAGATAGCCACCAAATGACATTTAATTAGTAACTTTCCACTGCTTGGTGGCTGAAATGGTCTTATAGAATTAATTTACATTATACCTGATTAAATAACTGCAAAGGTAAGTGTGTTGAAACCAGCACAGGCAGGCATATAACTGCAAACCCACCGCTCCATCGCCAAATTACATTATTGAATAGAGCTGATGAGGGGGAAATTATGTTCCGGGGTGATTTTTCATCCTCAATTGGGCTCAACTGTCTCACCGTCTCCCCGCTACCCTCGCTACCCTCGCTACCCTCTCGCCAGTGGTGGAAGAAGCAGTTATATTATCATACTGGCCAATCGCTCTGCCATTATGAGATATCATCTCTCCAGCACCTACTGTGCCCGTGGAAATGTTTTACATGCACCTCACTTGCACGTGACCACGCCTACTCCCGTGCGTGCCTCTACAAGACACCGGAAGTGGTCACGTCCACTCCCTTCCTGTTTTCTTTCCATCCGTGGAGCTGCTATATGCACTTCAACCAGGTGGAACGTTGTTATGAAGCAACGGGAGAAATTACGCAATGTTGGACTTTCGCCAGAAGTACACCAGCCCCCGGACCCTTCTCGGCACGTCCGGACGGAGCGTCGGTCCTATTCTGAACTTTCCTCGTCTCTTGGCAGTGGACCGATGGACTACGGGCTGCGTTTGGCAGTCGAGCCATGCCGCGCTCAGGTAGGACCGACAGCCGTTGGTACTAGCATATTCAATACTTCTCGTTGTCTCGTGAGACGACCATGCGATGTATTGGCGCGGGGGGCTGGGTATTTGGATAAATGTGGTCGACATGACTCGTTGTTGAATGTTTTTCCAATTATCCTGGCGCGCGCAGCTGCTGCTAATGCTAAAGTGTTTGGGGCGCCGTTCCCATGTGTCCCGCCGGGACTGTCTCCAGTTTTCCCTCCTCTTAACCATTTCATTGCTGACGGTCAATCGGTATCTAATGTTGGGGGTTTGGCTGCTTTTCTGTCAAAAATGGTGTCGCTGGTGGGGCCTTAGGGCCAGCCGACGTCAAAAACATCGCACAGGTTTTTGAGGTTATTCAGCTTTTGACCCAGCCGCAAGCTATAACCGCAGGGAGGGCTAGGATGCTGTAGACGCTTGTTCACAGGCATCTTTGGTTGGAGCAATCTTCCCTTGAGGAGGAGAGGAGGGCCTCAGGGCTCCCCTCTCCGCGGATGGACTTTTGGTCTGTCCACGGAGGCGCGGGCGGTATTTGACCTGGGCTCCACACCGCCCCACACCACGCAGCCAGAGGTGAGAGCACAGCCTCGCCAGTGGCTGCGGCGAGGCCCCCGGCCAGCGGCCATGTGTCCCCCGCCTGAGATGACCTGGACACAAATAGAACAGGTGGTCACGGTGCCGACAGCCTCGGCGGCCGAGGGATCGGCTATATTAGATGGGCACGCCCTGAAAAACCGTTACCATCTAGCTGTGCCTAGCACGCTCTCCGGTTACTCCCCCCCGCTACACTACGGGACTCAAGGCTCTGATTTGTCCCCTTTGGCTGCGGGCCGTGTTCTTGCAGTGAAGCGCAAGCGGCCCCATTTTTCGCTTCTCATGGAGACAGGGGCTGACACCCAGTTGCTAGCTAGGCCTCGGTCTATGAGAATGCTGTGCTGTCAGGAGGCTCCCACGCCACACGCTCTGGTGCCCAAGAAATCGGGGGGTGTCAGACCCATACTGGACCTGTCTGCGTTCAATCGGCTGATTGTGGCGAGAAGATTCAGAATGTTGACCGTCAAACACCTGTTAAGCACTGTCATTTTCACATCCCGATCTTCCGCCGTTGGATCGACTGTCTTTTAAGACCGCGTTCCTTTTGGTCGTCACCTCCGCTAAGTGCGTGGGTGAGCTGTGTGCTCTCTCTGTGCGGTCTGAGTGCCTGTCTATTCGGGCCGATAGCAGTGCGACTCTGAGGCCTAATCCGGCTTCGTGCCAAAGAATATCCAGAGCTCTTATCGCTCCAGGGATATTGTGCTTCAGGCATTTCACCCTCCTCCTCACGTTAGTGAGTTGGAGGCGAGCCTTCACCTGTCGTGTCCTGTCCGTGCACAATGGCTGGACAGGTTCCCCCCGGGGGCGTCAGGGCACACTCCACTCGTGGTGTGGCGGCCTCTGCTGCCCTGTTGGGGGGGGGGCCTCGGTGGAGGACATCTGCGCTGCGGCCTCCTGGTCCTCCCCGGGTCCTTTCGTTAGGTTTTACCTCATGGACATGACTGGGGGTTCTGTCTCCCAGGCAGTCCTGAGGTCCGGGACCTCTCCTGCATCCAGCCATCAGGTGGGCTAGCAGGTGTGTGTGGGTGTGGACCGCGGAGTGCTGTGTCACACGTGGTCCTGCTTGCACTGTGCGTTCTGGGGTGCCTGGTTCCCTATTTCGCACATTGGTTGTAGTTGACGGCCTCCCCCCCTTCGTTAGGATGGGCGGGTGGATGGGACTCCCCTCCTCCCTGGGCCATCAGGGGGTGCATTTGACATGGCCATGCGTCCGCTCTGCCCTTTTTGATCTCATAATGGCAGAGCGAGCGGCGATTGGCCAGTATGATAATATAACGAAGGTTATCCTATAACCCTAGTTATATGAATACTGGCTGAGCGTCTCGCTCTTCAGCACCCTGAGGTCCCTTGGATGTGTTCCCTGTATGGAATTCAAACTTGGAAGGGCGTGGATGTGACCACTTCCGGTGTCTTGTAGAGGCACGCACGGGAGTAGGCGTGGTCATGTGGAAGTGAGCTGCATGTAAAAAATGTCCTCGGGCACAGTAAGTGCTGGAGAGATGATATCTCATAATGGCAGAGCGAGACGCTCAGCCAGTATTCATATAACTAGGGTTATAGGATAACCTTTGTTCCTTTACTTAAGTAAAAGTAGAAATACTCAGATACAGTAAATGAGTACTCTGCAAAAAGTAAAAGTCATCCATTCAAATTGTACTTAAGTAAAAGTAGAGTATGTAAAGTATGTGCTCTTGAGTGTACTTACGTATCTAAAGTAAAAGTATGCATTCTACGTGGGCGCATTCAATTCTCGATCCATTGACCTCTATAGGTTCTATATCATACTGGCTGCTGCTCAGCGTCATCTGCACTAACCTCACTTCGTGCATATGCACTGAATAAAAATCCACAATGTACCTTTACATACCAACATTCGTCTGGCCACACCCCTATCCGCTACCTTCATAAGCAGGTGTGTGGCCACACACTCGCCTCCTTCTTCACTTTCACCACAAGGAAGTGCCTGTTGTATACATCACTTGACGAGGTTGTTTAAGCTGAAGAAAGTTGAGTTACGTGTTTAAATTTTGTCTTGCTTTTTTCTTTCTCTCATAACTTTAAAAAGAAAAAAGCTAAGTCATAATGTTTACCTCGGAGGGTCGCACTAGCAACGTTACCCTTCACCAGCGGTTCTCCATTGCCTCCTCTGTCGTGCGTCTTGGAGCGGGTTGAGGCCACTTCGTGGTCGGCAGCCGCGCCCGGTAGGCATCCGATAGGTAGTTTGCCTCTCCAAGGAGCTGGTGCACCAGCGCCGTCTCCTGTGCGATGGCCTGGTTCCGGCTCTGGTTCCTTTGCCGCCGGAGAGTCGTCCGCTGTTGGGCGGCCGGCTCCTTTGGTGGCGGAGGATTTGAGACGCAAACTTTTTGCGTCGGCTCGCTCCCGTCGTAAGATGGTGGCTTGTAGACGCGAACGGCCTGGTTTTGGTGAGTTGCTGGAGCCGGATGAGGATGCGTCTGATTCTCCATGGCCGATGGAAACAGAGGACTACATGGTAGAAGCAGACGGGTTCTTATTTTTCAAAGACTTTTCAAATCATGGCTCACGTGGGAAGTCTCTCTGAGGATTCCCGTCTCCTCTCTGTGGTGAGGGTGGCGGGATGTAAGAATGAAAACAATTTTTACCCTCAGCCGCGTCACGTGGGATTCATGTCAGTCTGTGTTTCTTTTTTTTTAATGAAAAGAGGGAAGAATATGAAGCACGACAACTCCTTGTCGTTCTCCCAGGCGACTTGAAGGACCAATGTCTGGTGTCTGGTTGGACTATCCATTGATGTGTTTGGGTCTCGACGCGTACATAGTGCTGGCTCGGGGTGTTTCTGATAAGAATCACGCATGAGGCTGGTACGCCTTGGTTGCTCATTATTAAAACGGCGTTTTTATAGGGCAACTGGGATGGAGGTTTTCTCTTCTGAGCGCCTGTTACTAGGTCTCGACGAATTCTCGTTCATATCTGGGGGATGTTAACGGAATAGATCAAAACATAGGTAGAGGGGTCTCACGCCCTTGGGGTGGGCCACTGAGCGCGGTACGAATGGGACCGTCTGGGTGGCGCCCTCTTTTCATGTTTTTAGATCGACAAGCGTACCTACCCCCTCTCTTGGAGTGGGGATGTCGGCGTGGTTAGGGCACGGGACTGGTTCTGGTCACGCTGGTCCAGGTCAGTTAACCCGTTGTCCGCCGGGGACGCAGATCTGCTGTTCTGGTACCCTGAGGGACTTGTGCTTTTTTCGGGGGAAAAAAATGTTGGGTCGGCCCGGGTGTCACAGGGTCGGGCGTTATGGAGGCCCTTTGTTGGGTACATGTTGTACCTTGCGCTATCATGAAGGGGCTGGTTCTCCATGCTTTTCGCTCCTCTCTTGGCGAAGAGGGGGCTGTTGGGGTGGTCTTATGGACCGCCTCTGGCAGCCCTGTGTGCTTCCCGAGCCGCCGGGCCCGGTCTGAAGTTGTGTTTCGTCGACCCGTATGCCTGGAATAACCCATTTTTGAAAACTGTAACACTTGTACTGCGGTATAGCCAGTGTGTACCCGCAGGTGTGTTTTGGAGGTTTTTGTTAGGGGTTATAGGAACAACCACCGCATGTGTTACCAAGATGGTGGTTGATTCCCTGGTGTGTTGGAGCAGAGTCAACTCCCGGGTTACCCGGTTGAGTGTGCCCCTGCACGTTCATGACGTCTGCCAATCGTGTCAGCCTTCTCTGCCTCGGCCCCTCTGGGTCGGGGTTTTTTGGTGGAGGTTTTGTCATGGTGCGCAACAATGCCAGCATACGCCCCTTCCGCCGGGGTGCTGTTTTCAGTTGACCCCTTTGGCGCCTGTCTCATCCGCAGTGCTCCAGGCTCGGGTCAAACGCCTGCTGCCTGGTTTGAGGGATCGACCCCCTCTGGGGTCGTCTCCCCGGTGCGCTGCCTGCTTCCGCTGTAGTGTAGCCTTTTGTTTGCTTCGAGTTACGGCCATGCTGACTGCCTGAGTTTGTCAGGGTCAGTGTGCCAGGCGGCGTACTAGTGGGGGGAAGGGCCCGCTCTTGGAGGGGCCCTGTCCGAATACGCTGGCCATGTGGGGGGGGCGTTGTCACTAAGTGACCGCCTGGTGAGGTTTTGATGCTGTGGCGTCATTGACCTTTCCGGGCCCCCTTTTTCCGGGGGATCCAGTCCCTTCAGTGGGTCTGGGTCTTCCTTCGCGCTCCGCTGCTACGGCCTTGCCACGGGGTTGAATTTGCTTTCGACCACGTGTTTTTGGGGGCGGTAACGAGGTTTGTTCCTTCCGTTCGTTCGATGGTGGCATGCGGGTTGTGCGTGTGGGTAGTCGTGGGGTCAAGCCACGGTCTGCTCACCCTGTGCGTTGAGTTGCTCGAGTTGCTAGAGTTTCTCTTCGCACGGTCGGATCCGTCTCCCTCCATGCCTCCAATAGGGGGGGTATCCTCCATTAGGGAGGGTCGGGGGGGCTCGGTCCTCCCCGGTTCTGATGGTTGTGGGGGGCCTCAGTGGGGTACATTTGTCGAGCTTCAGGCTCCCGCTCAGCTCCAGCCAGTATGATATAGAACGTAAGGTTATGAATATAACCAAGTTCTATGAATACTGGTGACGCTCAGCGTCTGGACGCCACTGCGGCCTTTGATCTCGCCTTGTGGTGAAAGATTGGGAAGGAGGCGAGTGTGCGGCCACACACCTGCTTATGAAGGTAGCGGAATAGGGGTGTGGCCAGACGAATGTTGGTATGTAAAGGTACATTGTGGATTTTTATTCAGTGCATATGCACGAAGTGAGGTTAGTGCAGAGGACTCTGAGCGTCACCAGTATTCATAGAACTTGGTTATATTCATAACCTTACATTATGTTAAATTGGTATGTGGTCCACTTATGCTGCTCTGGTTAAATGTTGTGTTAAAGTGGTATGTGGTCCAGTTATGCTGCTCTGATTAAAGGTTGTGTTAAAGTGGTGTGTGGTCTAGTTATGCTGCTCTGATTAAAGGTTATGTTAAAGTGGTATGTTGTCCAGTTATGCTGCTCTGATTAAAGGTTATGTTAAAGTGGTATGTGGTCCAGTTAAGCTGCTCTGATTAAAGGTTATGTTAAAGTGGTATGTGATCCAGTTATGCTGCTCTGATTAACAGTGATGTTAAAGTGGTATGTGTTCCAGTTATGCTGCTCTGATTAAAGGTGATGTTAAAGTGGTATGTGGTCCAGTTATGCTGCTCTGATTACGTCCTCTTGAAGTTGACAGGCTTCAAATGTGAAAGTATATCATCTTCATACATGTTTGTCACGTTTTCTATGCAAATACATTTTCCTCAAAGTGACTAGCAACTGATGGGTTCAGATAAATGTAGTGGTGTAAAAAGTACATTATACAATGGCATGCAAATTTTTCGATTCTGATTGGCTGAAACAGTCAAGTTAGACGTTGTTATTTATCATAACACACGCTCGTGATCCCAGAACCCGCCCACAACCGAATTACAATCACTCCGCCGTTCGTGGTTTTAGGAATGAAACCAAGATAGCGGACAATAATCTTTATGAATGGATGTATTGATAGCGTTATAACGACTCATTCAAAAACGATTCTGTCATGTGGAATGTGTTAGTTGCTTACACAATGTTGGATTATGTAATTGGTTGGTCATGACTCATTGTTAAACAAAATATAAATCGCGCGAAGTGTGTTGTTAGATGCCATTCGTCAAAAGGATACTCTCATTTCACTGTTAATAAAAATTTCAATCAATCAATCCAATAACGCTCACTCCACTGTTAGATGCTTTGAAGCCTTGTTGTTTCGAACTGGTTATGCTTTGGCCCTCTTTCGAAGTCGGTTATGCTCATAGAGTTTATCTTTAGAGATAGACCACCAGCCCTGATTCCAAACTGCTGATCGCCCTGGAGGGCCAGAAGGACCAGAGTACCATCCCTAGGTCAGTGAATCCTAGGCCCCACTCCTGCTGCTCGACCTCCACTTCAACATTCCTGGCCTTAGTGTTTGTAGTTACTGTCGGTTATTAGGTTCTCAGTTTAGTGTCTGTAGTCTGCTTGTTTTGTCCCAGTGTCTGGTGTTTGTCGTGTCGTCCATAGTTGTAGTTCCTTGTGTTGTTTCTTGTAGTTCTTGGTCAGTCCGTTTCCCCTCCCAGGTGTCTCCAGTTGTAATCATCCCAGGTGTTTCTCGTTTGTCATTTGTTCCTGTGTATTTCAGTTCCTGTTCTCTCGGTCGGTTAATTGTCTCTACGACTCTGTCTATGTTGCTCGTTCCATGTTTCAAGTTCCATGTTTCCAAGTAAGTGTTCCCCATGAGAGGTTTTGTTTTGTTCGTTTTGTTCCCTTGTTCTGTCTATTGTGTCATTAAAACCCTTGGACGTGCTGCCATCTCCACTTGTCTGCTATTGGGTCCTACGTACACCACCACCACTGGGACACTTTGACAATATGAGGGGTATGTGGAAAGACACATTTCAAATGCCTTGTATAAATTGAATACATTAAATGATGATAATTATAACAATAATAATAATAATAATGATCTTCTTCTTTTTCTTCTTCTTCTTCTATAGACGGTTCAAACTAAAATGGACCCCAAGTTGACTTCCCGTTGCAGTGTTTGCTAATATAACGATGTCTTTCAATTTCAATGTCAAACCTTTATTTATACTCACAAGGCACTGACCTTTCCCTCGCTTACAGTGACGACGAGTTACACACATGACAGGATTCAAGAAAAGTATCAACAAAACTCCAGATAAACCGTCTTAAACCCCCTGGGCCTAACAGAGCATTCTGGAGTTCTGACCTCCTTGGTCTCCAGGCCGTTGAAGCCAGGTGGGGGTGGGGGTGGGGGGGGGGGGGGGGGGGGGGTGCAGAGTGTGTGTCGGGGGAGGGCGGGGGAGGGCGGGGGGGGTGCTGTTAAAACCATTAAATCATGCGATTCCCAGGGCTGCAAAGCATGAAGTGAGATCCATCATCACTCGTAAGGATGCTAGCATATATTGTGCATTAATACCCCCCCCCCCCCCCACACACACACACACACACACCCCACCCACACTCACACACACACACACACACACACACACACACACACACGCACAGGTCCTGGACAGATGTGACTGTCCTGACCACCAGAACAGGCTCCACATCTGGGTTAGCGGTTAGCAGTTAGCAGTATGGATGGATGTGTTTCCCAGGACCCCTCCATACCACAACCATATCACCCCCCTCTCACACACACACACGCATGCATGCATGCATACATACACACACATACACACACCAGTTTTTGTCAAGTCACTAAATCTCGAGTCCCCAGGGTTCGAGTCCGAGTCCAGTCCGAGTCCCCAAAGAAGAGCCAGAGTCGAGTCCCCATTACCAGAGTCCGAGTCCGAGTCCAAGTCATCAAGGTTGAGTCCACTCCACTCTGGCAGCCAAAGAGCTGACGTACAAATAAAAAAAGATTTACATTAAACATAAATGACACAGCGGTCACCATTTCAAAGGGAGTTTATTTACTTTGTGACACAATAGTCAAACAAATGCACTAGCCATCAATATCTTATGCAAAATGATTAGGGCCTATTATAAAAAAGAATAAATAACTGTATTTATCAATTAACAAGTTTGCGTGTGTGTGTATGCATGCATAATGTGTGTGTGTGCTTTATGTGTGAATGTACTGTACTCTCCTTTCTCAATTCTCCTCAACATTACACACACTCTCACACACACCAAAGACCCACACACATAAACCACACACACACATTCACATGCTCACACGCGCGCACACACTCTCTCACACACACACACACACACACACACACACACACACACACACACACGCGCGCGCGCGCGCGCGCGCGCACACACACACACATACAGATACACACACACACACACACACACACACACACACACACACACACACACACACACACGCACGCACGCATGCACACACGCACACACACACACACACACACACACACACACACACACACACACACACACACACACACACACACACACACACACACACACACACACACACACACACACATTCCTCACCACTAGTATAAGAACACAGTATAAGTGTGTATGCATGCATAATGTGTGTGTGTGCTTTATGTGTGAATGTACTGTACTCTCCTTTCTCCATTCTCCTCAACATTACACACACTCTCACACACACCAAAGACCCACACACATAAACCACACACACACATTCACGTGCTCACACACTCTCTCTCACACACACACACACACACACACACACACACACACACACACACACACACACACACATACACGCGCGCGCACACACACACACACACATACAGATACACACACACATGCACGCACGCACGCACGCACGCACACACACACACACACACACACACACACACACACACACACACGCACGCACGCACGCACGCACGCACGCACGCACGCACGCACGCACGCACGCACGCACGCACGCACGCACGCACGCACACACACACACACACACACACACACACACACACACACACACACACACACACACACACACACACACACACACACACACACACACACATTCCTCACCACTAGTATAAGAACACAGTATAAGCTACTGACCTGGATATTCACAAAAAAAGAAAGAAAGATCCCCTTCTTACTGTGAACCTGCCAAGGAAACGGAAATGAGAATAAAAGATGACGATGGATCACGATGCTTCACTGCAGCTCACCCCCGCTGGGACGCGGCCCGGTGATAACGTGCAAGTCTGGCCCAAGGTCGGTCCCCCCCCGCCCCCATCCCCACCAATACGTAAGAAGAAGGAGGAATACAGATGTACTCCCTGCTGTCTCTGTGCGTGCTAATTACACGATAATATAGACCTAGTGGTACCTGGGGGCCACATTTATCAACATATGGTTTTCTGGCTTCTTCATCCTAGATTCCATCATACCACCATTGATACTGAAAGATGTGAGTACACAAGTTCAAGTTCAACTCAAGTTCAGACCTCTGTTACTCTATTTCATTAGCACTAAAAGTGAATTTTTGCATTAGTAACTTCAGAATGTTATCTTTCAAAAGAGACCAGGCTTATGCATGTGCTATAAATATAACGTATAAAACAAAGCTTTTCAAAAAAAGTATGCAGTCCTCAAGTTAACTTTTCTGCCCGCCTGTTAAGAGATTAAGAGAAAATAAAAAGAATGTCAGAAAATCCTATTCATGTCCATATTTTGGGTAATGGCTGGATTACGTTTAAAGGGCCACTTCGCAAATTATTCAACCTTGATTCGATTGATCTGTGAGGAGGATGTGTGATGATCAGATATCAAACTTACCAACTGTGTCTTGAAAGCTCAGCTCCCCAAGAAACTCCACCAGATGACGTCACCTAGAGGAGAGCAGGCCTCTAGTGAACTGTATAACTCTAGTGAACTGCAGACCTCTAGTGAACTGTAGACCTCTAGTGAACTGTAGACCTTTAGTGAACTGTATACCTCTAGTGAACTGCAGACCTCTAGTGAACTGCAGACCTCTAGTGAACTGTAGACCTCTAGTGACCTCTAGTGAACTGCAGACCTCTAGTGAACTGCAGACCTCTAGTGAACTGCAGACCTCTAGTGAACTGCAGACCTCTAGTGAACTGTAGACCTATAGTGACCTCTAGTGAACTGTATAACTCTAGTGAACTGTATATCTCTAGTGACCTCAAGTGAACTGTATAACTCTAGTGAACTGTATACCTCTAGTGACCTCTAGTGAACTGTATAACTCTAGTGAACTGTATACCTCTAGTGAACTGTAGACCTTTAGTGAACTGCAGACCTCTAGTGAACTGTATACCTCTAGTGAACTGTAGACATCTAGTGACCTCTAGTGAACTGCAGACCTCTAGTGAACTGTATACCTCTAGTGAACTGTAGACCTTTAGTGAACTGCAGACCTCTAGTGAACTGTAGACCTTTAGTGAACTGCAGACCTCTAGTGAACTGTATACCTCTAGTGAACTGCAGACCTCTAGTGAACTACAGACCTCTAGTGAACTGTAGACCTCTAGTGAACTACAGACATCTAGTGAACTGTAGACCTCTAGTGAACTACAGACCTCTAGTGAACTGTAGACCTCTAGTGAACTGCAGACCTCTAGTGAACTGCAGACCTCTAGTGAACTGTAGACCTCTAGTGAACTGTAGACCTTTAGTGAACTGTAGACCTCTAGTGACCTCTAGTGAACTGTATAACTCTAGTGAACTGTATACCTCTAGTGACCTCTAGTGAACTGTATAACTCTAGTGAACTGTATACCTCTAGTGAACTGTAGACCTTTAGTGAACTGCAGACCTCTAGTGAACTGTATACCTCTAGTGAACTGTAGACCTCTAGTGACCTCTAGTGAACTGCAGACCTCTAGTGAACTGTATACCTCTAGTGAACTGTAGACCTTTAGTGAACTGCAGACCTCTAGTGAACTGTAGACCTCTAGTGAACTGCAGACCTCTAGTGAACTGCAGACCTCTAGTGAACTGTAGACCTCTAGTGAACTGTATACCTCTAGTGAACTGCAGACCTCTAGTGAACTGCAGACCTCTAGTGAACTGCAGACCTCTAGTGAACTGCAGACCTCTAGTGAACTGTAGACCTTTAGTGAACTGCAGACCTCTAGTGAACTGTATACATCTAGTGAACTGCAGACCTCTAGTGAACTACAGACCTCTAGTGAACTGCAGACCTCTAGTGAACTGTAGACCTCTAGTGAACTGCAGACCTCTAGTGAACTGTAGACCTTTAGTGAACTGCAGACCTCTAGTGAACTGTATACCTCTAGTGAACTGCAGACCTCTAGTGAACTGCAGACCTCTAGTGAACTGCAGACCTCTAGTGAACTGTAGACCTCTAGTGAACTGTAGACCTCTAGTGAACTGTAGACCTCTAGTGAACTGTATACCTCTAGTAAACCGCAGACTTCTAATGAACTGCAGACCTCTAGTGAACTGCAGACCTCTAGTGAACTGTATACCTCTAGTAAACCGCAGACTTCTAGTGAATTGCAGACTTCTAGTGAACTGCAGACCTTTAGTGAACTGCAGACCTCTAGTGAACTACAGACCTCTAGTGAACTGCAGACCTCTAGTGAACTGCAGACCTTTAGTGAACTGCAGACCTCTAGTGAACTGTAGACCTTTAGTGAACTGCAGACCTTTAGTGAACTGCAGACCTCTAGTGAACTGTAGACCTTTAGTGAACTACAGACCTCTAGTGAACTGTAGACCTCTAGTGAACTGCAGACCTGTAGTGAACTGCAGACCTCTAGTGAACTGCAGACCTCTAGTGAACTGTAGACCTCTAGTGAACTGTAGACCTCTAGTGAACTGCAGACCTCTAGTGGACTACAGACCTCTAGTGAACTGCAGACCTTTAGTGAACTGCAGACCTCTAGTGAACTGTAGACCTTTAGTAAAGTGCAGACCTCTAGTGAACTGCAGACCTCTAGTGAACTGCAGACCTCTAGTGAACTGTAGACCTTTAGTGAACTGCAGACCTCTAGTGAACTGTATACCTCTAGTGAACTGTAGACCTCTAGTGAACTGTAGACCTTTAGTGAACTGTATACCTCTAGTGAACTGTAGACCTCTAGTGAACTGTAGACCTCTAGTGAACTGTATACCTCTAGTAAACCGCAGACTTCTAGTGAACTGCAGACCTCTAGTGAACTGCAGACCTCTAGTGAACTGCAGACCTCTAGTGAACTGCAGACCTCTAGTGAACTGCAGACCTCTAGTGAACTGTAGACCTCTAGTGAACTGCAGACCTTTAGTGAACTGCAGACCTCTAGTGAACTGTAGACCTTTAGTGAACTGCAGACCTTTAGTGAACTGCAGACCTCTAGTGAACTGTAGACCTTTAGTGAACTACAGACCTCTAGTGAACTGTAGACCTCTAGTGAACTGCAGACCTGTAGTGAACTGCAGACCTCTAGTGAACTGCAGACCTCTAGTGAACTGTAGACCTCTAGTGAACTGTAGACCTCTAGTGAACTGCAGACCTCTAGTGGACTACAGACCTCTAGTGAACTGTATACCTCTAGTGAACTGTAGACCTCTAGTGAACTGTAGACCTTTAGTGAACTGTATACCTCTAGTGAACTGTAGACCTCTAGTGAACTGTAGACCTCTAGTGAACTGTATACCTCTAGTAAACCGCAGACTTCTAGTGAACTGCAGACCTCTAGTGAACTGCAGACCTCTAGTGAACTGCAGACCTCTAGTGAACTGCAGACCTCTAGTGAACTGCAGACCTCTAGTGAACTGCAGACCTCTAGTGAACTGTAGACCTCTAGTGAACTGCAGACCTTTAGTGAACTGCAGACCTCTAGTGAACTGTAGACCTTTAGTGAACTGCAGACCTTTAGTGAACTGCAGACCTCTAGTGAACTGTAGACCTTTAGTGAACTACAGACCTCTAGTGAACTGTAGACCTCTAGTGAACTGCAGACCTGTAGTGAACTGCAGACCTCTAGTGAACTGCAGACCTCTAGTGAACTGTAGACCTCTAGTGAACTGTAGACCTTTAGTGAACTGCAGACCTCTAGTGAACTGTAGACCTTTAGTGAACTGCAGACCTTTAGTGAACTGCAGACCTCTAGTGAACTGTAGACCTTTAGTGAACTACAGACCTCTAGTGAACTGTAGACCTCTAGTGAACTGCAGACCTGTAGTGAACTGCAGACCTCTAGTGAACTGCAGACCTCTAGTGAACTGTAGACCTCTAGTGAACTGCAGACCTCTAGTGGACTACAGACCTCTAGTGAACTGTATACCTCTAGTGAACTGTAGACCTCTAGTGAACTGTAGACCTTTAGTGAACTGTATACCTCTAGTGAACTGTAGACCTCTAGTGAACTGCAGACCTGTAGTGAACTGCAGACCTCTAGTGAACTGCAGACCTGTAGTGAACTGCAGACCTCTAGTGAACTGTAGACCTCTAGTGAACTGCAGACCTCTAGTGGACTACAGACCTCTAGTGAACTGTATACCTCTAGTGAACTGTAGACCGCTAGTGAACTGTAGACCTTTAGTGAACTGTATACCTCTAGTGAACTGTAGACCTCTAGTGAACTGTAGACCTCTAGTGAACTGTATACCTCTAGTAAACCGCAGACTTCTAGTGAACTGCAGACCTCTAGTGAACTGCAGACCTCTAGTGAACTGCAGACCTCTAGTGAACTGCAGACCTCTAGTGAACTGCAGACCTCTAGTGAACTGCAGATCTCTAGTGAACTGTAGACCTCTAGTGAACTGCAGACCTTTAGTGAACTGCAGACCTCTAGTGAACTGTAGACCTTTAGTGAACTGCAGACCTTTAGTGAACTGCAGACCTCTAGTGAACTGTAGACCTTTAGTGAACTACAGACCTCTAGTGAACTGTAGACCTCTAGTGAACTGCAGACCTGTAGTGAACTGCAGACATCTAGTGAACTGCAGACCTCTAGTGAACTGTAGACCTCTAGTGAACTGTAGACCTCTAGTGAACTGCAGACCTCTAGTGGACTACAGACCTCTAGTGAACTGCAGACCTTTAGTGAACTGCAGACCTCTAGTGAACTGTAGACCTTTAGTAAACTGCAGACCTCTAGTGAACTGCAGACCTCTAGTGAACTGCAGACCTCTAGTGAACTGTAGACCTTTAGTGAACTGTAGACCTTTAGTGAACTGCAGACCTCTAGTGAACTGCAGACCTCTAGTGAACTGTAGACCTTTAGTGAACTGCAGACCTCTAGTGAACTGTATACATCTAGTGAACTGTAGACCTCTAGTGAACTGTAGACCTTTAGTGAACTGCATACCTCTAGTGAACTGTAGACCTTTAGTGAACTGTATACCTTTAGTGAACTGTATACCTCTAGTGAACTGTAGACCTTTAGTGACCTCTAGTGAACTGTAGACCTTTAGTGAACTGTATACCTCTAGTGAACTGTAGACCTCTAGTGAACTGTATACCTCTAGTGAACTGTAGACCTCTAGTGAACTGCAGACCTCTAGTGAACTGTAGACCTCTAGTGAACTGTATACCTCTAGTGAACTGCAGACCTCTAGTGAACTGCAGACCTCTAGTGAACTGTAGACCTCTAGTGAACTGTATACCTCTAGTGAACTGCAGACCTCTAGTGAACTGTAGACCTTTAGTGAACTGTAGACCTTTAGTGAACTGTATACCTCTATTGAACTGTATACCTCTAGTGAACTGTATACCTCTAGTGAACTGCAGACCTCTAGTGAACTGTATACCTTTAGTGAACTGTAGACCTTTAGTGAACTGTAGACCTCTAGTGAACTGCAGACCTCTAGTGAACAGTATACCTTTAGTGAACTGTAGACCTTTAGTGAACTGCAGACGTATAGTGAACTGCAGACCTCTAGTGAACTGTATACCTTTAGTGAACTGTAGACCTTTAGTGAACTGTAGACCTCTAGTGAACTGCAGACGTCTAGTGAACAGCAGACCTCTAGTGAACTGCAGACCTTTAGTGAACTGCAGACGTCTAGTGAACTGTAGACCTCTAGTGAACTGCAGACCTCTAGTGAACTGTAGACCTCTAGTGAACTGTAGACCTCTAGTGAACTATAGACCTCTAGTGAACTGCAGACCTCTAGTGAACTGCAGACCTCTAGTGAACTGTAGACCTCTAGTGAACTGTAGACCTCTAGTGAACTATAGACCTCTAGTGAACTGTAGACCTCTAGTGAACTATAGACCTCTAGTGAACTGCAGACCTCTAGTGAACTGCAGACCTCTAGTGAACTGTAGACCTCTAGTGAACTGCAGACATCTAGTGAACTGCAGGCCTCTAGTGAACTGCAGACCTCTAGTGAACTACATACCTCTAGTGAACTGTAGACCTCTAGTGAACTGCAGACCTCTAGTGAACTGCAGACCTCTAGTGAACTGTAGACCTCTAGTGAACTGTAGACCTCTAGTGAACTGTAGGCCTCTAGTGAACTGTAGACCTTTAGTGAACTGTAGACCTCTAGTGAACTGCAGACCTCTAGTGAACTGCAGACCTCTAGTGAACTGTAGACCTCTAGTGAACTGTAGACCTCTAGTGAACTGTAGGCCTCTAGTGAACTGCAGACCTCTAGTGAACTGCAGACATTTAGTGAACTGTATACCTCTAGTGAACTGTAGACCTTTAGTGAACTGTAGACCTCTAGTGAACTGTAGACCTCTAGTGAACTGCAGACCTTTAGTGAACTGCAGACCTTTAGTGAACTGCAGACCTCTAGTGAACTGTAGACCTTTAGTGAACTGTAGACCTCTAGTGAACTGTAGACCTCTAGTGAACTGCAGACCTTTAGTGAACTGCAGACCTCTAGTGAACTGTAGACGTTTAGTAAACTGCAGACCTCTAGTGAACTGCAGACCTCTAGTGAACTGTAGACCTTTAGTGAACTGTATACCTCTAGTGAACTGCAGACCTCTAGTGAACTGTAGACCTTTAGTGAACTGTATACCTCTAGTGAACTGTATACCTATAGTGAACAGTAGACCTTTAGTGAACTACATACCTCTAGTGAACTGCAGACCTCTAGTGAACTGTAGACCTCTAGTGAACTGTATACCTCTAGTGAACTGCAGACCTCTAGTGAACTGCAGACCTCTAGTGAACTGTAGACCTCTAGTGAACTGTATACCTCTAGTGAACTGCAGACCTCTAGTGAACTGCAGACCTCTAGTGAACTGCAGACCTCTAGTGAACTGCAGACCTCTAGTGAACTGTAGACCTCTAGTGACCTCTAGTGAACTGTAAACCTTTAGTGAACTGTAGACCTCTAGTGAACTGTATACCTCTAGTGAACTGCATACCTCTAGTGAACTGCAGACCTCTAGTGAACTGTATACCTCTAGTGAACTGCAGACCTCTAGTGAACTGCAGACCTCTAGTGAACTGCAGACCTCTAGTGAACTGTAGACCTTTAGTGAACTGTAGACCTCTAGTGAACTGTAGACCTCTAGTGAACTGTAGACCTTTAGTGAACTGCAGACCTCTAGTGAACTGCAGACCTCTAGTGAACTGTAGACCTTTAGTGAACTGTAGACCTCTAGTGAACTGTAGACCTCTAGTGAACTGTAGACCTTTAGTGAACTGTATACCTCTAGTAAACTGCAGACCTCTAGTGAACTGCAGAACTCTAGTGAACTGTAGACCTCTAGTGAACTGCATACCTCTAGTGAACTGTAGACCTCTAGTGAACTGCAGACCTCTAGTGAACTGTAGACCTCTAGTGAACTGCAGACCTCTAGTGAACTGCAGACCTCTAGTGAACTGCAGACCTCTAGTGAACTGTAGACCTCTAGTGAACTGCAGACCTCTAGTGAACTGTAGACCTCTAGTGAACTGTAGACCTCTAGTGAACTGTAGACCTCTAGTGAACTGTATACCTCTAGTGAACTGCAGACCTCTAGTGAACTGCAGACCTCTAGTGAACTGTAGACCTCTAGTGAACTGTAGACCTCTAGTGAACTGCAGACCTCTAGTGAACTGCAGACCTCTAGTGAACTGTAGACCTTTAGTGAACTGCAGACCTCTAGTGAACTGCAGACCTCTAGTGAACTGTAGACCTTTAGTGAACTGTAGACCTCTAGTGAACTATAGACCTCTAGTGAACTGTAGACCTTTAGTGAACTGTAGACGTCTAGTGAACTGTAATGAGGAGCAGTGACTCCCGTTTGCAGGAGGAGTGACTCCCGTCTGCAGGAGCAGTGACTCCCGTCTGCAGGAGGAGTGACTCCCGTGTTCCGGTGGAGTGACTCCCGTGTTCAGGAGGAGTGACTCCCGTCTGCAGGAGGAGTGACTCCCGTGTTCAGGAGCAGTGACTCCCGTCTGCAGGAGGAGTGACTCCCGTGTTCAGGAGGAGTGACTCCCGTGTTCAGGAGCAGTGACTCCCGTCTGCAGGAGGAGTGACTCCCGTGTTCAGGAGGAGTGACTCCCGTGTTCAGGAGCAGTGACTCCCGTGTTCAGGAGGAGTGACTCCCGCACGACCGAGACATGTCGTCTCTGCATTTCATTTCCTCTTCCTGGTCTAATTGATACTGGGCGAGGAGACAAGAAGAAAAGGCTCCTGCTTTGCATAGAGACTGCAAACAGGGCTATCATTTAATAGGGAAAAGGTAAAAATCTCCCCGGTAAACCGTTCCTCTCGCTCAGGCTTCGCCAAGCATCGTCGACGCTCCGACCTCACCGAACGCCGTACCTCTCTCTCTCTCCCCCCGCCACCGACGCAAGGCGCGTGCAAAGTCAGAAACCACCTCATTCTGATGCGCGCCGATAAGAAGAGATATAGAAGCCAACACCTCTATGCCCACCCGCGATTTGACACAACTAATTTAGAACCCGGTCTTTTATGACGGGGGGCCCAGGAATACATTACCTCGGCAGCACATAACAATAATGGGGAAGCATCAATCAAAGAGGCCCTATGCATACGCTGTGTAATAAACCTTATCTCTGCCTGACAGTCAGCGTCTGAGTCAGCCCTGCTATACGGAGAGAGGGAGAGAGAGGGGGGAGGGAGAGGGAGAGAGAGAGAGAGAGAGAGAGAGAGAGAGAGAGAGAGAGAGAGAGAGAGAGAGAGGGAGCGGGAGAGAGATATAGAGAGAGGGGGAGGGGAAGGGAGAGAGATGTAGAGAGAGAGGGGGAGAGGGTGAGAGAGAGAGGGAGATAGAGGGAGAGGGAAAGAGAAGGAGAGAGAGAGAGAGAGAGAGAGAGAGAGAGAGAGAGAGAGAGAGAGAGAGAGGAAGGGAGAGGAAGGGAGAGGGAGGGAGAGGGAGGGAGAGAGAGGGAGAGAGAGAGGAAGGGAGAGAGAGGGAGAGAGGAAGGGAGAGAGAGGGAGAGAGAGGGAGAGAGAAAGAGCGGCTGCCATCCTGGACTCCGGTTAGCAGTGCATAAATATGGAGTTTAAGAGTCAATGACATTTTAATAAGGCGCGGCTGACAGCTCGGGCTCCGCGCGCACAAACAGCCAGTTGTTCCCTCGCTCGCCGACGTCAGGGAATGAGACAAGCTAGCAGCTACATGTGTACATAGTGTGGCGTTAAGAAAAAGAATGTTGTTCCTTTGAATATGTATATATACCGCCTACCCCCCACCCCCCCCAACCGTCTCACACACCCTTCCAAATTGTCAGACGTTATATCCCCCCTCCTCTACTACCTCTCTCTAATTTTTTTCAGGCGTTAACTGGATTCAGCTGCTCGCCAAACTGCTTTGGCTCTCATCTCCACTTTCCGTATTTAGAAGGTTCTAGAAGGGGAGGGGGGGGGGCGTTCTTGTTGATGTTCCTGCTCTTGTTTTTGCTGACTGTTCTCACCGCACCACCTCTCAAAGTCCTCGTTGTGTGTGTGTGTGTGTGTGTGCGTGCGTGCGTGTGCGTGCGTGCGTGCGTGCGTGTGTGTGAGTGCGGGTGCGGGGGTGGAGTGATGTCACTGGCCGCCGAACACCTGGGACATTCTGGGGCTTGAGTCCGTCTGGACGAGGGGTTTCACAGCCGCGCTCGGGAGGATCTGGTCGTGGACCAGAGACACAACTGGCAGAAAAAGAAAATGACACGCTTATAAGTGATTTTAGCATGTGCTCTTATCGAGTTTATTTCTCCATTATTCTAACAGAAAAGAAAATACTTCTTTGTACTTTTAAATGGTACAGATGTAGCAGTTGTATACAAGAATGTATTCTCAAATGTAAGCAAATATTTTACCCGGGCTCTGGTAAAGACACTCGGGCACTCATACCATCTACGTGTTTTATTGCAGAGGGTGACGTTTCAACAAGCGTCTTCCTCAGAGTTGCCTTTGGGTCTATCTTGAAGTGGCGAGGGAAAGGTTTGCTTATACTCTCCTCTGCTGTTGACCATCAAATACCTCTTATATACAGTATGGCTGATTTTTTATATAACAGCTTTTATCCAAAGTGTTGTGAAGGGCCAGATTAAACTGAGAATCTACCTTTATTGTTTGATATACTTTGTATATTATTTATATATATATACACGGAATATCCCTTTACCTGCGTTCAAACCAGAGTAATATTCGCTCTCCTATTGGACAGCGCCCCCACGCGCCAGCGCGCAAGCCCCCAACGGCAAGTTCAAAGACAAGTGCAGGCATGTCGGAACATGCCCGGAGTCAGCGTAGTGATACCAGACAAGGACTGAGGTTGGGACTAGATATTCACTTAAGTATAAATACAGCGCAAGGTGCACACACCGTGCCTTAGCTTCGTGTCTTCGTTCAGTACCTTACCCACCTTCACCACGAGTCAACGTGCAGTGAAGTGAGCAACCTTGCGTCTAACAGAGCATTGAGAACCGCGTGCGAATAGAATGGTAAAAGTGTCAGAGTTTAATGAAGTAACGTTGAGTTCGACTTAATCTAATGTGAAGTAAATAGTCGTTCATTTATTGTATATCGTGCGGCCACAGTTCGTTCGTGTGTAGCATTACCCAGCGGTTCGTCGTGTCTTTAGCTAGTGTACTTAACCAGGGTGTGTGGCCTAAATACGTCGCCCACACCCGAGGAGTCCTAGGCGGAGAACCGTTGGACATGTACACAGGAGAATCGGCGTCGGCGATTGCAGAACCATTACTGGTTGGATTATATTGATTTGGAACGTGGTACCCGGAGAAGAGCATCGTTGATTTCCACTATCGTTTGGGATTCAACCTCGTGAGGATTACAACTCGGGCCGGCCTCGTGGACGGAGGCTGGCTAGCTGTCATCAATGCTGTCGAGCATTTGGATTACAATTATTACTTTGCTGCTGATCAAGGGATTTACAAGGACCGACTCCTGTACCTGGAGTCTCTTTATTCCTCATTGAATCAGACGGAGTACCCGAACATTCCTCTACCCTCCAGGCCTTACACCCCCGGAGGGAACCCATTGTCTCCCGGCGGTACCAGTGTTGCCCTATATAGTTGCTACTATACGACAGGTGGTGTCAACTTAGACCCATCGTAGGATTCCTGCTATTCTTAGTGACTCATGCTATTGACTGACTTTACGTATATTCTTCGCCATACAAGCGCGACCCTAATTCTCATTCTGTAACCTAACGTTGCCTAATAATAATAAATTACCCTCAAATACTATTTCTTTGTCAATGCCGTGTTCTTGTGGGTGTTCACCATCTATATTTGATGTACTGTCTGGCCAGTAATTAAAGTACATAACTAGCAGTGGTTTAATCTATCACAATCTTTAATACAGTCAGGGTTTTGTAACCCCTCAGTTACACAAAGCGCTTTACAATTTGTTCCTCACATTTGACCCATTCACTCACACATTTACACACCGACGGCGGAGGCAACCATGCAAGTGTCTTGCTCAAGGACACATTGACACGCTGCCCGGGAGGAGCGGGAATCGAACCAGGAACGTCCGGATTGCCAGACGACTGCTCTACCATCCGAGCCACTGTCGTATATGTACTCTCCTCTGCTGTTGAACACAAAAAAACATCCTATTCCAAACTTGGACTTCACTTATGATATTCTCGAATGTATGTGAATATACTCTATATTGATATGGTAAGAAAAAACTGTGGCTTCAACTGGTTATCAACTACTTGATTACGCTGCTGGTTACTTATTGATTACAGTAAGAAATGTCTATTGTTTCATTTCTATTTCTTATTTATTTAAACTTTATTTAACCAGGCAGGTCCATTAAGAACACATTATTATTTACAATGACAGCCTGGCAAGAGGACAAAAGGGGCCTCTCGAAGGGTAACAGAAAATATTAAAATTGTAATTAAAATAAACCAAATGTCAGAGTCGTGACAATATGACTCATTGGACCTGTGGTCCAAGCAAATGTCTTCTTGGGAAAAGTTACATTATCGTGAAACAAATGGGATTAAAGAATCTACTCAATTATGCGCTGGAACAGGCCGATAATTGGACAAAAAAAATACAATTTGAATAGAACAAGTCTGAATAGAAAGGAGAAAGTCATTTGTCATTTCTTGCAGTGCTGTTTGTTAGCTATGATTGACAGTGGCACCGGTTTGAGCCACAGTGGTCTCCTTTGTCAGAGACAAGGAGCTTCCTGATTGGTCAGCTGTGTTTATGTTTCCTGTAATAACACTACGGACTGTGCCAATTGCCAATGTAACCCCTGCATTTACAGAGAGTCATGATGTCACAATATGATAGAAGTGGGCTTACTGTGTAAGCCTATGACATATTTCATATCCCAAAAATCTGTGAAATAGCTTAAAGGTACAATCTGTGATTTATTTGAACATAATAATATGTTTGATTTATATAGCACTTTTCTAGAACTCAAAAGTCACTCATTGACTTTCTTTAGACAGCCCATGTACAGTATATATATGCGGTAGTGTGGTTCTTAATTCATACTGTATTTTCGTGGAGAATTTGGGTTGTATTTGGAAACATTCTGGATTTCAACATGCAACATTGTCAACATTATATTATCAGTCCTAGGGTGATATTTAAAAACAAAACAAAATGAAAACAGTGAGAGGAGGAGACCAAGCCAGCCATTCCACAACTGTTCATCACCCTGGAATTGAAAACATTTCATTCCAAAGATAGAGATGTCCTAACCTGACCCAGCTGGTGGTCAGTTACACAGAATCATCTGGGAAGTCATTAGGGGTGTAACAATGCATCGATGCATCATTCCTAAGGTGACGATTCAACTGTATCGGTTTTAAAATGTTAGAATCGATTAGAATCGCAATTCAAATTATTTTTTTATTTTTTTATTTTATGATAATTTTTCTAGAAGAGCAACACTAGCCAAAACATAGGCATTGGTATGCATAAAAGGGGCCAACGCTAAAGTTAAGTGATTGTTACTTTTGTAGCAGTAGTTCAATGTCACTGCCTTTTTTGTTAGGCCTAGTTGTTGGCTACAACTTTGCCACAGTAGGCATTCATAGGCTGGTAAAGCTATGCTAAAGTGTGAAAACAGTAGTACAGGAAGTCAGTGGCGTCGCGTGGGTAAAATAACAGGGGAAGCAAAAAAAAATGTATTAAAAAAAAAAGTATTAAATATTTTTATTAATTTTTTTTTTTAATTTTTTTTTAAGTCAAGCAGTCACCATGTACACTACAGTATGGCTCGGCGGCCAGTCAAACTTTCTTTTTATTTATTTAACAGATTGCAGAATGGGTACAATACAGTACGGCTCAATACACACAATTGTATAAGGGATGCAGACCAGAGAAAGACGTTTGTCTTGTTTACATCAGGGTCATTAATACTGCTGGAGCATTGGTTCATTTTTGGTCCGATCTTTCCTTGCACGATTTTGCGCGCCGCGTGGGAGCAAATACGAGACACATATTCGGTTGCAAAAAGGTGTCCCACGGTCTCCTCTATGGCCGTGAATATTTTCACGCGGATCGGAATCACGGCGCGCCCGTGGGACACTTTTCCGTTTCGGCGAGTTTATTCCACGCTTTCTGTTTTCCTTTTCTAAGCATTTTCGGGGCTACATGTGAATGAGTAAAAGTTGTGGGACGCCCAGATGTTTCCACGATAGAAAGCTCGCGTGGATCCCATAATAGGCTCACTTAATACAGCGTTTTTAAAATCACGCAACATTTTCAGGGTCGCGAGCCGACCTTTTCCCCTCGTTTTCGATGATGGAAGTGATTTAGGAAAAGCTTCGGCACGCCGAGAGGTCCCCGTGGATTTAATCTCGCGAGGATCGGGGCAATATTCGGCCCGTGGGAACAGTTACGGATTAATACAATGTTCAGAGTGCAGAGGGGAAAATATGCTGAGTGTTTTCCTCTCAGCCCCGTTTTAAACTTTTAGGGTGTGGCAGTCAGCTCGAATCTGATTGGCCAGGATCGGATTTGGACTCTATAATGCTGGAAGCCTGGAGAAAGAGACCTACCCCCTGCCTCTCTCCTATACTAGCTCCAGTGAGCACAGTGAGTCTGACAGTGTGTTAGAGGGAGTGAGAAGGAGAAGAGGGAGACATTAAAAAAAAAAATATATATATATATATAACACAGATGCACAGATGAAAAAGAATGTAAACTATATTAAAAAAAAATTATATATATATATATATATATATATATTTTTTTTTTCATATTTCATATTTGATATTAATTCATATTTTAATATTAGGGAGGCATGGCTTCCGTTGGCTTCCATAAGGATTCGCCACTACAGGCTTTCCGGTTTCGACAAAACAATTATAGAAACGTGTGAAGTGCACAATATTTCCTCGTTTAAGCCACTGCAACGGCTTTGCCTGAAGAATTTACTACATGACCGGGACGTTCTAGCTTGTTTGCCAACAGAATTCGGGAAAGGTTTGGTCCGTTCGGAGGCAGCTTCCAGGGGAAGTACATACACCGGAAATTCACATTTTCGGCCGTAGTGCTTTACCAGTCTTTATCTCACGGAGGAGATAAAACTGGGAATGAGGTTAAGGCATTCATCACTTAATACATAAAATGTCTGAAATCTAAAATCTGGCACTTTTTGGGAATAAAATATCCTGAAAACGTAAAGCTTTGTGTATTGTTTTTATTGACCTATAGTCCATTCATGCTGAGTGAATCAGTTCCCCCAGCCACATTTGTGTATTAATGAAGAGATTTCATGATGCATTGAATCATTGCCTTAAGAATCGTAATTGAATTGAATCATTGTGGGGTCAAATATTTACACCCCTAAAAGTAATCATTTGTAACTCTCATAGCTTGCTGTCTTCTTGCCGTCATCACACGTAAGTCCGTTAGCTGCCGGTTTAGTTCCTCAAAAGTCAAAAGATGCTGATTGGTCTGAACCGCTGCAGGTGCACAAGCGCATCACTTTAAGCCT
>NC_140179.1:55873068-55875568 GCF_963971535.1 Notolepis coatsorum | reverse complement strand
ATCACAGGTGTCGTTCTCTCCTCTGTTATAGAATAGAATAGAAATACTTTAATCATCCAGAGGGAAATTTGGCACAACAAATCGCTCACAGTAAACATTTAGGTAAACAAAACAAATCACGAATAAGAATTAAAAAAATTGCCTAAGAATAAAGAAATAAAATAAGCCTAAGAATAAAATAATAATAATAAAATAAAATACACATTTCCTATGTAATGTATGTACATTCTAATATACAGTAACAAATACAGAGATCTACATTAAGTGTACTGTAAGTGTAATATTGACAATGTTGTTTTAAAGTAAAAAGTCCAGGAAGATGGTAACTGTCACTCTGTGCTCAGTGATGCATTGTAAAGTCTGATGGCTGTCGGAGTGAAGGACTTACTGTGCTGTTCAGTGCTTATCCCCCCCAACCTGGAGTATTGACAGTTATGGAATCATGGACTAAATCATATCAGAGACTAAGATGTCAAAGAGAGACTGACCAAGTCATGCTCCCTTCCTGTAAGGCGCCGCGTGAGCTATACGAGGCACAAATAGACCACCGCAACACTTCTGGTATTTTCAGCTCATGGGAGAGCGCGGCGGGATAAAATGAGTCAATATTGATGAGAGCCTTGACGTAAGTGGTTGTAGCTACGGCTGACATGATCCAATATACTTGTTTATACACCCGAGTCTCTTGAACACGGAGAGAACAATCAGTTGTCACAGTCAATGTGTGGCTATTTCTTTCATTACCATAGAAAAGTAGGGCTATTTCTTTCATTACCATAGAAAAGTAGGTCAACATTTTTCTGACGTGTAGACCAGTGCAAACGCTTATTTGCGATCTCAGTGTTAAAGATTCCATCATTGTAAGAGTCCCGCCCACTTAGGAGACAGGAACTGTTCCATTGTCCTCACCTTGACGCTGCTTGTACTGCATCATCTCTCTTCATTAGAGCATCTTTGATCGTATGTAACAGAAACATCTTCTCTGACGGGGTCCCTGTGGCTTCATCTCATCAAACAGGGTTCATGGCCTGTTCTATATCAATGTGGGCAAGAGATGTAAGTGAGCTTGTGACCAAAGGTTTGCTGGTTTGAATCCAAGACCCACCCCCATTCCTCAACACCTACTGCCGAGGTGCCCTTGAGAAAGGCACCAAACATCCAACTGCTAAGAAGAAGAAGAAAAGAGAAGAAAAAACTGAAAATAAAAAGAAGCAGGGAGAAGAAAAAAAGGTAGAAAAGAAGGAGAAGAAGAAGAAAGGGGAGTTGAAGAAGACGGAGAAAATAAGAAGAAGGAGAAGAAGAAGAAGGGGAAACATAAGAAGAAGAAGAAGAAGAAGAAGAAGAAGAAGAAGAAGAAGAAGAAGAAGAAGAAGAAGAAGAAGAAGAAGAGAAGAAGAAGAAGAAGAAGAAGAAGAAGAAGAAGAAGAAGAAGAAGAGAAGAAGAAGAAGAAGAAGAAGAAGAAGAAGAAGAAGAAAAGGAAGACGAAGAAGAAAAGGAAGACGAAGAAGAAAAGGAAGACGAAGAAGGAGAAGAGAAAGGAGAAAAATAAGAAGGAGAAGAAGAAGAAGAAGAAAAGGAAGACGAAGAAGGAGAAGAAGAAGAAGAAGAAGAAGAAGAAAAAGAAGAAGAAGAAGAAGAAGAAGAAGAAGAAGAAGAAGAAGAAGAAGAAGAAGAAGAAGAAGAAGAAGAAGAAGAAGAAGAAGAAGAAGAAGAAGAAGAAGAAGAAGAAGAAGAAGAAGAAGAAGAAGAAGGAGAAAATAAGAAGAAGGAGAAGAAGAAGAAAAGAAGATGAAGAAGGAGGAGGAGAAAAATAAGAAGAAGAAGAAGAAGAAGAAGAAGAAGAAGAAGAAGAAGAAGAAGAAGAAGAAGAAGAAGAAGAAGAAGAAGAAGAAGAAGAAGAAGAAGAAGAAGAAGAAGAAGAAGAAGAAGAAGAAGAAGAAGAAGAAGAAGAAGAAGAAGAAGAAAGAAGAAGAAGAAGAAGAAGAAGAAGAAGAAGAAGAAGAAGAAGAAGAAGAAGAAGAAGAAGAAGAAAAGGAAGAAGAAGATGACTTTATTCGTTTAAATGAGGTCATTGAAACATGACTCGTGGATCTTGGCTACATGCTGTACAAATAGTCCCCTATATATTCCTTCAGAGAGAACAGATTGCAGGGTTGACTGCAGTCCAGCGCTCCTGGAACAGTCTTGGCATCCGCTGCTTTGCTTAGGGGCACGTTGGCAGAACTGACGGTAGGCGTGGCGGTAGACGTTGTACTAGTCACCCTCCAGCCGGCAGCAGCTCCCAGTTTACAATATTAATCCCACTGTTTCTACACAGTGCCACACGCTCTGCCCAGTGGTCTGCCGTTTCATAACTTCAATTTGACATCGGTTTCAGTTCATAAAGTCCTCACTTCAAATTAATTTCATCGTTTTATTAAAATCCCAAAGAACCTTCTCACAATCGCTGCCAGTTCCTCTGTGCTTCCAAGACGGGGGCGCTTTGCTGTGTGTTGTGGG
>NC_140179.1:55813280-55872868 GCF_963971535.1 Notolepis coatsorum | reverse complement strand
ATGTCAAGTGTTTTTTATGTGCTGAAGGACGTTTTTGGGTTTGTTGGGGGTTTTCTGGGTGTGTGTGTGTGCGTGTGTGTTTGTGTGTGTGTGTGTGTGGGTGTGTGTGCGGGTGAGTGTGTGGGTGTGTGTGTGTGTGTGTTGTTTTTATGAAGATGCCGTGAGATTTTTGTGTCTCTACTGACTGTTTTTAGTTGACATGTTTTAATAATGGACATCAAAAGTCTCTCTCTCTCTCTCCCTCCCTCCCTATATTTCCCTCCCTCTCTCTCTCTCTCTCTCTCTCTCTCTCTCTCTCTCTCTCTCTCTCACTCCTCTACGTTATCACAACGTATGGTGTCATCCGTCTCCTCCGCTCTACGGTACATTCTTTGAAAATTGGCAAATTAAGTTGTATTTTGAGCTGAGTCTGTCAAATATTGATTACTATTGATTACGCTTCTAAGACATTATCGCATGCATACCATCAGCACATCTCCATACCAGTGAGTCTTAACCTACACTAACACACACACACACACACACACACACACACACCACACACACACACACACACACACACACACACCACACACACACACACACACACACACCCACCCTCCCTCCCTCCCTCCCTCCCTCCCTCCCTCTCTCTCTCTCTCTCTCTCTCTCTCTCTCTCTCTCTTCCTCTCTCTCTCTCTCTCTCTCTCTCTCTCTCTCTCTCTCTCTCTCTCTGTAGAATATAGAACTAGCCCCCCGGAGGCCCTGTTGGAGGAGAGGGTCTCCACTGCTGCCCCCGGCGGACATGTCGGAGGAGAGGGTCTCCACTGCTGCCCCCCGGAGGACCTGTTGGAGGAGTGGGTCTGCACTGCTGCCCACTGGAGGACCTGCTGGAGGAGTGGGTCTCCACTGCTGACCCCTGGAGGACCTGTTGGAGGAGTCGGTCTCCACTGCTGACCCCTGGAGACCTGCTGGAGGAGTGGGTCTCCACTGCTGCCCCCTGGAGGCCCTGCTGGAGGAGTGGATCTCCACTGAGAGGCCCTGTTGGAGGAGTGGGTCTCCACTGAGAGGCCCTGTTGGAGGAGTGGGTCTCCACTGCTGCCCACCGGAGGACCTGTTGGAGGAGTGGGTCTCCACTGCTGCCCCCTGGAGGACCTGTTGGAGGAGTGGGTCTCCACTGCTGCCCACCGGAGGACCTGTTGGAGGAGTGGGTCTTCACTGCTGCCCCCTGGAGGACCTGTTGGAGGAGTGGGTCTCCACTGCTGCCCCCTGGAGGCCCTGCTGGAGGAGTGGGTCTCCACTGAGAGGCCCTGTTGGAGGAGTGGGTCTCCACTGCTGCCCACCGGAGGACCTGTTGGAGGAGTGGGTCTCCTGCCCACCGGAGGACCTGTGGGAGGAGTGGGTCTCCACTGCTGCCCCCTGGAGGACCTGTTGGAGGAGTGGGTCTCCACTGCTGCCCCCTGGAGGCCCTGCTGGAGGAGTGGGTCTCCACTGAGAGGCCCTGCTGGAGGAGTGGGTCTCCACTGCTGACCCCTGGAGGCCCTGCTGGAGGAGTGGGTCTCCACTGAGAGGCCCTGTTGGAGGAGTGGGTCTCCACTGCTGCCGGAGGCCCTGCTGGAGGAGTGGGTCTCCACTGCTGACCCCTGGAGGACCTGTTGGAGGAGTGGGTCTCCACTGCTGACCCCTGGAGGACCTGTTGGAGGAGTGGGTCTCCACTGCTGACCCCTGGAGGACCTGTTGGAGGAGAGGGTCTCCACTGAGAGGCCCTGCTGGAGGAGAGGGTCTCCGCTGCTGGCCCTGGAGGACCTGTTGGAGGAGAGGGTCTCCACTGAGAGGCCCTGTTGGAGGAGTGGGTCTCCACTGCTGCCCCCTGGAGGACCTGCTGGAGGAGTGGGTCTCCACTGAGAGGCCCTGTTGGAGGAGTGGGTCTCCACTGCTGCCCCCTGGAGGACCTGTTGGAGGAGTGGGTCTCCACTGCTGCCCCCTGGAGGACCTGTTGGAGGAGAGGGTCTCCACTGAGAGGCCCTGCTGGAGGAGAGGGTCTCCGCTGCTGGCCCTGGAGGCCCTGCTGGAGGAGTGGTTCTCCACTGAGAGGCCCTGCTGGAGGAGAGGGTCTCCGCTGTTGGCCCTGGAGGCCCTGCTGGAGGAGTGGGTCTCCACTGCTGACCCCCGGAGGCCCTTTGGAGGAGTGGGTCTCCACTGCTGCCCCCCTGGAGGCCCTGTTGGAGGAGTGGCTCTCCACTGCTGCCCCCCGGAGGCCGTGTTGGAGGAGTGGGTCTCCACTGCTGCCCCCCTGGAGGCCCTGTTGGAGGAGTGGCTCTCCACTGCTGCCCCCCGGAGGCCGTGTTGGAGGAGTGGGTCTCCACTGCTGCCACTGCCTCACAAAGGCACCATTATATCTGGGAGCTACGTCGCCCCTCCACACGCCTGGCTCTCTTGAAGGCTCCCAGCTTTGTTTAGAAAAGGTCTCTCCACTGCAAGAAATGTCCATCTTAAATAAAAAACAGATTTAATGTTGTCTTTTGGTCATGACATTCTTTTAGTTGTTTTTTTATTAAGGCACGTGGGGGAAATGTGATAATAGTATGTTCAGATATTCCCTCTGAGATGTCACTCACTGTCATTGGTGTAACTGGTGTGAAAGCATCGTTCACGCATTTAAAAACTTTTAACGAGGTGACTATTTCACTGGTGTTGTACAAAGTACAATTCATTTAGTTTTGAGTTTTCTATTTTTCCTCGAAGCGTGTGAAGTGTGGAGAGTTCGGCCTTCCTCCACCGACGCCTTCGCTCGTTTATGACGTCTTGACCCCCATTTACATTATATGGAAACAAACAGGGGTGTAAAGTACTTTAGTAATTGTACTTTGTTACAATACTTAAGTACTGTTTTTGGAGATTTGTACTTTACTCAAGTCTTATTAGGTTTTTATACTTGTACTTTTAACCAATTACATTTCAGAGAAAAAAAACATACTTTTTACTCCTTACATTTAAAATGCAGACCTACAAAGTGCAAAGTACAAATCTCACAGGTCCAACCATTTTAATTAGTATATTTGTTTCTCTGGCCAAACTAACGTTAACGTTATTAACTTATTAATCCTGCGCCCGCACTTTATTTAAAAACAGCCAATCAAATCCCCATCAATGGAAAATGAACCCGCCCATATCCATGCTGATTGGTCCTTGTGTGAGTGTATGCTTGGTTTCATTCCAGCCTTGCCTAAACACCAGCTGATGATTTAACTAATTGGCTCACCTCTTCAACTAACTCACCTGGTGCAATGTGTAGTTCAAATGAAAACTTGGCCCACGATGGAATGTGTTTGAGACCCCTGGTCTATCCCTTGCAATAAAAAAAGGTTTTTACTTTTACTTTTTAGTACTTAAGTACATTTAAAAGTAGAAACGTTTTAACTTTTACTCAAGTGGGTTTTTAGCCAGATACTCTCTGACTTTTACTTGAGTACTATTTTAAGACGGTACCCATACTTTCACTTAAGTATAATTTCTGGGTAATTTTTACACCCCTGCATTTACATTATATGGAAACAAACAATACGTTTGGAAGACTCAACACGAAACTAAAAACCATGTGTGACGAGGGGACACTTCTAGCAGCGTGGCTCCTCTGCAGAAGGGGTTCCTGCTGAGACGTTGTCCCCAGCGAGAGACTCGAGGCTCCCAAGATGCAACACTGAACGGCACAGGAAGTCCTTCATTCCAACAGCCATCAGACTGTAGAACGCATCACTCTGCCTCACTGCCTCACTGAGCAGAGTGACAGTACAAACTCTGGCATATATCTTCCTGGGCTTTTTGACTTTAACTTTACGTCGACATTAAAAACATTTTTACACTTATTACTGTACATTTTACTGTATATTACTGTATATTTTGGGCTGTATATTTTAGAATCTATATACATATTTTAGAATGTATATCCCTGACTGTATTTTCATTCTTATTTGTGATTTGTGATTTGTGATTTTTATCCACCTAAAATGTTTATTGTGAGCGATCTGTGGTGCTGGATTTCCCTCGGGATCAATAAAGTACTTCAATCAATCAAGCAAATCCTTTATTTAACCAGATAAGCATCATTGAGATTAAAATCTCAGAACTGGCCAAGCAAGGCAGCAGAAAGTTTCAACATAAAAAAAACATCACAATAAAATACAGATAAAACATTCACAGCGAGATCCAATTTCAGGCAAATGATCAAACACAGTTGCACTGTCCGAGGGAACTGAATTCATAGGTTTTTAAGATGGTTTTAAATTCTCCGAGGGTGACCAGTCCTGGCCATTTTAGGTCCTCCTGTAGCTTGTTCCAGGATGAAGGAGCAGCATATTTAAAAGCCCTTTTCCCCAATTCAGTTATCATAGGGAACATCCAATTTCAGAGCATCTTGGGAACGAAGGGCATACTTGTTTTGCTCAGTGCACAGAAACACGCTTACCGGTAGGTACTATTCTATTCTATTCATAACCCTCCCCCCCCCCTCCTCCTCCTGCCAAACAACGCTCCTGACACGTAGACGACGACACAGCCTTAGAGGAGTCTGCACATGATGACGAGAACTGTGAACTTATGTGCTGTATCCATGTTACTGCTTTGTTTGGAGCCAAGCAGCGCAGAAAGTTACGCACGGGCGGGACGGAATTAGAAACATCAATTAGCCCAGAGCGCACAGAGTGAACGCATATACTGTATGTGTCTGCTCTGCATCAGGACTCCCTGCCTCTCCCCCTTTCTGCCAAAAATTACCTCAAACGCTGAATGATGATGTCTTGCTGTGTAGCGTACAGAGGTGTAGCTTGTCAAGCAGCAGAACGTGGTGTGCCAAGATCCTTTTTTCATGTCATGCTTGTCTTTAATTACTACATCGCTAAGACTCACTCACCCCCACCGGCACGTTGTAATATTCATGCCCTGAATATGTCATTTACGCCAGGCGCGCCAGGCGCACCTTCCTGTTATGTATACCTGCACAAGGGGTCCTTACAGTCAGTTGGCTGCTAGCCGTGGATGGAGTCACACTCATGCTTAATGTTGCAATAAACAACTTAACGTAATCTCCTCGTCCTGAATGATTATTCTCTTTAAATCGAATACGTCACACGTCACGCGCATTCTGCTGCGTAAACATAATGTCGCAAGTTCAAGTCCGGCGTGCGCGATAATCAAGGGCGTACAGTGTAAAAAAGAAGACTGTAAAAAAGAAGTGTCATAGTCACAGCACGAGCGTACTTCACTCCCCCTCCTTTTCCCCTCACGTTCACCACACACTCCTCTTCATCCCCCTTTCCATCCACCACGCACTCCTCCTCATCCTCTCTTCATTGGCGGCCCGTACTATCTACTGTTGGGTGGTTGCAGGGGGTTCACGTTAGGTCGAGTTGAAAATGTAACGTTAATAAATGCTCTGGAGCAATCTCTCTCTCTGTCTCTCGGATCAATCCAATAAAATAATTAACACATGTATATGTTGTCATTTTAAACAACTCACCATTCATTCATTCATACATTATGCATCAGCAGCAGCGAAATTAATGTTATAGTTCACAACACAGCAGCGCGTTTTGAAGCGCTATTATCATCTCAGCAAGCACCGTCAATACTTTCCGTAGCCGCATTTCTTGGAGACACAGGAACACAGCATCGCTGTGTTGAGAGAGAGAGAGAGAGAGAGAGAGAGAGAGAGAGAGAGAGAGAGAGAGAGAGAGAGAGAGAGAGAGAGAGAGACTCACTGTTTAGTTTAAACGTCCAGGGCAGGAGGGCTTGATAAAGTGTATAATCCACTGTCCCACAGTCCCAGACTGTTGATGTATATCCAGACCACTGTCCAGACTGCATCCGCCATATTATAGCTTCTTGTTAGCCAAGTGTTAGCACCACACAACACAAGTACTGTGATGATTTCTTTGCCCATTTCCGCGTCGAACAGACTGCAAACTACCTGGCGTTCTATCGCCATGCTCTAAGACAAACTCTAACCTTAACCAACTTTGAAAGAGTGCCTAAGCTTAACCGTCGAAAGAACTTGCCGTCACGCTCTAAGACAAATAGCTGCATCACAACAACACAAGTTACACAACAGCTACAACAGAAAGTGGCGTCGGCCAATCAGAGAGCGTCTCCGCGAAATGCGGCTACGGAAATTATAGACGCTGCTAAGGCTGCTGGCTTAGACCGCTTCAAATCGCACCGGCTTCCATCATAATACATCATATTTCAACGCACAGCGCGTTACGCACTGATTGGCTGCGACGGATACAGCGATGAAACAGTGCACGGCGTGCACGTGCACTCAGAGCGCTATTGCGTCTAGCCCGAGACGAGAGAAATAAGGCTAGGAGAAATGAGGCTACGGTAACGGAACGTGAGTCACTTCCTGTTCAGGAAAACGATTATTTATATTTGATATTATTAACGTTATATTGTGCATTGGAAACACAAACATACTTAAAATGAGTAAATATTATTCATTTTAAACATGTTTATATTATTTATAGGGCTATAAAACAAAAAACTAAAAAAAAAATCTTGTTCATCTCTCTTTTAACCAGGGTTAACCAGGGGGGGCGGCGCCCGAGCGCCCCTAGTGGCGAGCCGCCACTGCCTCTCTTCCTCCTCACACCCTTATATGGCCAGCATCCCTTCACTTCCCGTCACCCAGCCCAGCTGCACCTCATCCCTCTGATTCACACGCTGTCAGGCACCTCACTCCTCACAGCTGTATCCTATCCCCCGTTGATGAGGATCCTACTTCTACCGGACGACGCTGACCAGAAGTCGTTGTGGTATTAAACATGTACGACGTCTCGGCCTGAAGCTCTGCTAACCTGCTCTTGTGTATTCCTTGCTCTAACCCGTTTCTCCTGTGCCCCAGGATCCCCGTTCCAGTGCGCCGTCCTGCCTGGACGTCCCATGCTACGCAAGAAGACCTCTTGCTCTCTCTACAGACACAGACCTGTGTCCTCTGCCCCAGCTGCAGCCGAAGTACACCTATCCTCACCCCCCCCAAGAACATTCTAACCCTGTTCTATTCCCAATACCTGTTGTACTGCTGTCTGCTTTGGAATCCAATTAAAACCCCTTGAAACGCTCCATTCTCCTCTCCTGTGTTCAGCGATTGGGCTGTGTTCCTAAAGCCACTTCTGACAAGAAGACTGTAAAAAAACGGTAAATGTCTGGCAGCAACGGTTGTCAAATACTTACTGTCAAATTACATTAAAATCAAATACATTTACAGATTACAACCTTTATTTAATGGTTAATAATTATATAAAAGGTAATTTACTGTATTTTTATGGCATTTACACTTAAAGTAGAAAAACTAAAGTCATCTGTAAAATAATACAGTGAATTTCCTGTGAGAAAACAGTGTAGGTTTGGTTTCACCGTGGGGAGGGGGGTCTAGTGGTCCTCCCCCAGGGAACTTCAAAACACTCACTTAATTTCCTGCATTCTGGTGTACTTTTCTGCACCGTTTTGTGCCTTTTCTGCATCACTTGTTGGTGGAAATGTATTTATTTGTAAAGGAAAAGACAACATGACACACAACACAGATATAATGCAGTAAGGCTCTCAAGCTCTGTATTGATTTTACTGTCTTACATATCTATTCTCCTTTATTGTTTCTGCACTTTCAAAACATCACATACAACAAATCGTGAAATCACAAGGAATCAGAGGAACAAATTGACCTAATCTCAATATTAAGGGGGACATGTCCCCATGCACCCCCCTAAAACTACAGCTACGGTGACAACAAACCCTCTCTCTCTCTCTCTCTCTCTCTCTCTCTCTCTCTCTCTCTCTCTCTCTCTCTCTCTCTCTCTCTCTCTCACGCTCTCTCTCTCTCTCTCTCTCTCTCTCTCTCTCTCTCTCTCTCTCTCTCTCTCTCTGTACAGTTTCTACGTCAAATGTATATACTCCCTTTTCTTGACTCCTTCTGTATCACAAACAGTACTGTATTTGCAAATCTGGTATGTCATAAATGTATAGATGTAGCAGTACTGACTATCTGTATGTCATGTATGTCATATATGTCTATATGAATTGAAAATGGGGGACCCTGATGGAAACAAGACAAACGTCTTTCTCAGGTCTGCATCCCCTTAACAATTGTATGTATTGAGCCGTACTGTATTGTACCCATTCTGCAATCTGTTAAATAAAGTTTTCATTCATTCATTCATTCACTCTCTCTCTCTCTCTCTCACGCTCTCTCTCTCTCGCTCTCGCTCTCGCTCTCGCTCTCTCTTCTCATCCACCTGTCCTTGTCCTTCTCCAGTGTGTAGGCATGGGGTAGCGGTGGCCTACAGGTTAGAGAAGCAGGGGCTTGTGACTGGAAGGTCACCGATTCGATCCCCATGTACCGCTGAGAACATCTGGTCAGGGGGGAGAAAGATCTGGGCAAGGGGGAGAAAGATCTGGGCAGGGGGGGAGAAAGACCTGGGCAGGGGGGAGAAAGACCTGGGCAGGGGGAGAAAGACCTGGGCAGGGGGAAGAAAGACCTGGGCAGGGGGAGAAATACCTGGGCAGGGGGAGAAAGATCTGGGCAGGGGGAGAAAGATCTGGGCAGGGGGAGAAATATATGGGCAGGAGGAGACAGATCTGGGCAGGGGGAGAAAGATCTGGGCAGGGGGGAGAAATATCTGGGCAGGGGGGGAAAGATCTGGGCAGGGGGAGAAAGATCTGGCAGGGGGGAGAAAGATCTGGGCAGGGGGAGAAATATCTGGAGAAAGATCTAGGCAGGAGGAGAAAGATCTGGGCAGGGGGCATCAATATCTTATGCCAAATGATTAGGGCCTATTACAATAAATTTTTTTTTATCAATTAACAAGTCTGAGTCCTCGTCTGCACCTTCCGAGTCCCAATGCAGTCAATGCTTGAGTCCAAGTCCAATTCCGAGTCATTACTGCTCAAGTCCAAGTCAAGTCACGAGTCCTAAAAATCAGTCCAGGACTCGGACTCGAGTACTACAACACTGCACTTTATTTCCTGGACTGAAGGATTTCCCCAGCCCAGCTCAGGAGCAGTGGGCAGCCACAGTGCCCAGGAAACCCACTCGATGTGATTGTAAATTCAGATTCAGATTTATTGTCACTTATTTCAGTACTTTACAGCAAGAACAGTGAAATTGTATTTATTGTGGTCCTCAACCATATCAGTTTCAATCTTAACCTCTTACCTTGCATGTGGGCCCTCTTGAGGAAGATTTCTTAATACAATATATATATATCGAATTAAACCCCTATTTGTTGCCTGTCGATAGCCGTTTCAGGTGACAAAATCCATTCAGTGGTTCTCGAGTTACATGCCGATATGTGAGGCGTGCGCCGAAATACACAGTGTTGTACAAATACAACCCTGACTCCCGGGGCTCTAGCTCCGTCAATCATTTGGCCAGGGCCGTCTCAGGGGGTGTGCGAGCAGTGCGGTCGCACAGGGCCTCGCGGGAAGGGGGGCCTCGCACAAAAAAAAAAAAAAATAATAATAATTAATTTTTTTTGTGAGGCCCCTTTTTCATCACATACCTAAAATCTAGTTTTGCTTATATGCTTATATATTTCACATTAGACACGTTCCTGGCTCTGAGGCTCTGCAGGCAGCAGAATTGGTTTCAATGAGGGGAGGGGTTACAGCCAGGTAGCATCTGTTGAGTTCATTGTGTGCGTCTGTGTGCGTGCCGGGGGGGGGGGGGGGGGCGTGAACCGACTCATTGCCAGACGTGAGCGATTCGACTCACGCTCACGGCAATGAATCGGCTCTTATGAACGAGTCGCTCATGACCGACCCATCACTAGCGTCTGACTATTTCGCGCGTGCAGCATTGGATGCCAGCCAAGATGAAGAGGACATCGTCCGCAGATGGACTGAAGATGAAAGTTGTTGCATGTTAGACAGTTCAGTCAGGCTAGCCATCCCGGTTAAAGACAGGGACAGCTAGTTAGCTTTAGCTACGTTATAATATTAAGTGTGGTTCAGTCGGGATATAGCCATGATGATGTCGGCTAGTAGCTAGCTTAGCTAAATGCTAACTAGCGTTAGCTAACCTAGAGACAGCGCGTGCAGCCAAGATGAAGATGATGGTCGTTCGGCAGATGAACTTCGTCAACTCCACGCGGTTGTCTCCATCCTCTTGGACGTTTGGTGAGTTTTTAATGCCCTCTATTCTATTCCCGCCGTGGATCTCTCTCTCTCTCTCTCTCTCTGGAGCCAAACTGGCCGACTAGCTGTTGTAGTAGTGTAGTAGCTAACGGTGTGTGGCCTGGTGTCAGCACCTGTATTGCTTTTCTCACGTTACAGTTTTTACAGTGGTAGCCGCATAGCTTGCTTCTGCGTTAGCTAATGGTTAGCGATAGCCGGGTTGAGCTAACTGTTAGCCAGTTAGCTGTTTAGCTACAACGTTAGCTGCCGGCTGCGCTCGGCTGGGAACGTTAGCTTGATGCTATCAGTTAGCCTAGAGTTAGCTGTTAGCTTGTGCTACGACCATTAACATTAGCCGTGAGAATAGCAGGGGGTTCTGGCACTCTGACTACGACATCATCTTTGACAGATCGCGTTTAAATCTCACACAGGGCCTCGCATTTCTCCCAGGCGGCCCTGCATTTGGCGATCTCGAAAATTATTGGACAGGGTTGTAGTCAGTGTGGCTTTCCAATGATACCCCATGTGGGGATGTACGAATCAGGGATCTAGGTGAAAAGTCACGAGTGAAAACAGGAAGAGAAAAACCGCAGAATGAATTGAAGTCTATAAAGGAAATAGAAACCAGGAACGCTACACAGTTTACCAAAGTCGCTCCTAATCACTCATTTCTGAACGGATTTCTATGAAACCTGGACATATACTACACAAGACTTCAGGCTATGGACCCAGTGTGTCGTTTCAGTAACAAGTTTTTCTACAACTCAAGTTCAGACCTATGTTACTCTATTTCATTAGCACTAAAAGTTCATTCTCTTTATTGTATCAGAAACTTCAGAATATCATCTTTCAAAAGAGATCATGCATGTGCTATAAGTATAAAGTATATAGTGTTTTAGTTTGCAAAAAAATTATGCAGTCCTCAAAAACGAAAACTAAAATGGCCAATTTTGGGGGTGCCTGTTAATAAGATATATTCTTAATAATAAAATAAGTTAGAAATACAAAATCTTTTGCATAGAATAAAATAAGATGACTAAAATAAAGATTACTATATACAGTTCTAAAAGTGTGCAGTGCAGATAAAATAAGATACAAATACAATACATTTAGCATAGAATAAAATAAGATGACTAAAAAAAAGATTAATATATATACAGTTCTAAAAGTGTGTATCAGGATGTATCAGGATGTAGATATATAATATATATGTAAATGAGGGAAACCTCAGTTGTAGAGTGAAATTACCTCAAGTTCTAACACCGGTGTGCCTCTGTCATTTCACGCTGTGGGGAGGAAGAGTACCCAAAGGAAACCTCGCCAGTAGAACCCGCAAACTCCAGTACTGTATCTACAAAAAAATGCTGTAAATCATCTGCCCTTTGTTCATTCGCTTAGAATTTTCATAATTTCTTTTTTTAAACGTTTGGACAATGTTAGCATGGTGTTATTCACCGTCAAAGATGGGGAAAACAACAAATAATAATAATAATTTATATTCTCCTTTGGTTCATTACAATTTACTCAAGCCTAGTAAAATACACACTATTTCTGACACTGGGAATACATTCCCTGAGGTCCATAGATGTCCCTAGATACAGAGAACATGCAAATGGACCTTGTAAGAAGTGGAGTAATCTTCCATTTACTTGGGTATGTACTTTTAGGCGGATTTTCTGAAAATATGGCTAGGGCTTAAGAGGTTAAGCACTTCACCACCACCCGTCGTCACAGAGGTTGAATCTCCCGACCTGTTCTCAACACGGTAGGTCTCGGCTGTAGTAGCATAGGTGGTCTATTGGCTCTCTGTACTGTCTTATCTAACCTGTCTCAGTGAGCAACATCAAAATCAATAACACACTACTGCCAAGACCGAGACACTACAGCTCAAAGGTCAAAGGTCAAGATGAGTGAGAGCCTCTCCTGATTACACAGCCGGTATCTCGACAAGGTGCTGCTCTGTCTCCACCTAAAGCCGCATCTCTCAGCATGGGGTCCGAGGGACTCCCAGCGGACCAATCAAGAATCAAGAATCAAGAGGTTTATTTGTCACATACATACCAGGGCATACAGTGAAATGCGGGTGGTCATGCCCGCATTGATTGTGCAAAATACAATAATAAAATAGAATAAAATAGGCATAGAAAAAAATAAAATAGATAAGACACAAGATATGCATGGTAAAAAAAGACATGCTAGGTTCCTGAGAAACTGGTTCTTATATACACTACTATGCAATATACAATTTACAATGTTAACTCTTAATGTATCTAAACTATACAGTACCTCATTCTTAAGTGTTTCTAAATATTATATTTTTTAAAGTGACATTTTGTTTAAAGTGATTGTTTTAGCGGTTGCCGCATGAGTGGTGTGTGTGTGTGTGTATGTCTGTGTATGTGTGTGTGTGTGTGTGTGTGTGTGTGTGTGTGTGTGTGTCTGTGTGTGTGTGTGTGTGTGTGTGTGTGTGTGTGTGTGTGTGTGTGTGTGTGTGTGTGTGTGTGTGTGTGTGTGTGTGTGTGTGTGTGTGTGTGTGTGCGTGCGTGCGTGCGTGTGTGCGTGTGTGTGTGTGTGTGTGTGTGTGTGTGTGTGTGTGTGTTCGTGTGTGTGTGTGTGTGTGTGTGTGTGTGTGTATGTATGTGGGTGTGTCTGTGTCTGTGTGTGTGTGCGTGCGTGCGTGCGTGCGTGCGTGCGTGCGTGTGTGTGTGTGTGTGTGTGTGTGTGTGTGTGTGTGTGTGTGTGTGTGTGTGTTCGTGCTAAAGTGACTGTTAGTGTGTGAGCGTATACAGTATGTGTGTTGTGTGTGTGCTTGTGTGTGGAGAGTTCAGTGTTCAAGACTCTGATGGCCTGGGGGAATGTATGACTATCCTGATTTACTCTCTCTACTGTTATCTACCGACCTATAGGCAGTAATGTACTAAACTAAAACACATCTAGAAGCAAAACATCTTACCAGCAGCGGTTCCCTGGGTTTCCTCTATCCTCCTAAAGTTCTCACTTGCAGACGTCAAGATTTCAGGGGAACCAAATTATGGAATGGTTTTTCAAACCTTGCGAAAAACTCTTCCTCTATACAATGTTACAAGAGATGTTTAAATAACCATTTAACTGCTGTTTTGTAACTTTTTCCCCCATGTGTGTCAACAATACAATAATCTATGCACACACACACACCACACACACACACACACACACACACACACACACACACACACACACACACACACACACACACATGTACATACATGTACATACTGTACATATCATCAGTGGTGGAAAGTAACTAAGTACTTTTACTCAAGTACTGTACTTAAGTACAATTTCGAGCTACTTGTACTTTACGTGAGTATTTTCATTTTAGGGAACTTTATACTTTTACTCCACTACATTTCAAAGGAAATATTGTACTTTTTACTCCACTACATTTTGCATAGAAAACAGTAACCAGAGCAGCATAACTGGACCACATACTGTACCACTTTAACATAACTTTTAGAGGTTAATGGATTGAGGATTGAATGCTCCCAAGCACTGGAATACACAAACAGTATGTTTTAAACAAACACACTGTAGCACCCACTCCCCACACTTTATATTTATTGATGAAGGATTGCACTACAACTCGTACACCTTACTGTAAATTGTACCTAAATTGTACCTCATCCCATTTCTGCTTTGCACTATTATAGTATTGTACATTAGTACACTGCATAGTATTGTATATTATATGGTAACTCAGTTACGTCTATTCTGCATCGAACATTGTACATATGTCTATACTGAACACTGTGACCTCATTTTCTACTTCTAATTTACATGCTATACTATGTTATTTGATACTATCTTGTCTAGCACAGTCTCTGGAGCGTAACAGTAAGAAGCATTTTGTATGAAAGTATTCTGTACTTCTGTATGACAACTATTAAAGAAACTTGAAACTTGAAACTAGAATGTGTACTTTTACTTTACATACGTACATTCGACCTGGCATACCGTGCGGCAAAGGGAACCGCTCCCGCCTACCTCCGGTCAATGGTCTCTAACTACACACCCTCAAGACCGCTACGCTCTGCATCTTCTGGCCGCCACAGACCTACTCCTATCCGAGCTCCGGGAGGGTCATCAAAGAGAAGTCGCGTATTCTCTGTCCTTGCCCCACAATGGTGGAATGAACTACCCACCCCAGTTAGGACAGCCGAAACCTGTCCAATCTTTCGCCGTCGACTAAAGACTCACTTTTTTTTTTTTTATCTACTTTTTCTCCCATTTTCTATTTTTCTCCCATCCCTAATTTCGTATCGTCCAATTCTACCCTCCCCTGTCTCGAACGCTGTTAGGCCATGCCTCCCACAAGCCGGCTGCAATGTGGACGAAGCCTTACATCATGTGTCCCCTCCGGTACTCGAGGTAGCAGCCGTCGCATCTTTTCACCTGCACAGCGCGATCTCTCAGCGTCGGGGGGTCTGCGTGGGAGGGACACCCTGCCCCCGTCGCTTCCTGATTCTGCTGCGCAGGCTCACCAACCGACCTGTAGGAGTCTCTGTCCACAACGTCCGATCCCCACCCATCAGCTTCCCACCCCCTAATACTGCCAATTGTATTAGTATGAACGACCAGCCAAGCTGATAGCAATGCGGAGAGCTGGGCTCAAACCCAGCGTCTCCTGCATTGGTGGTGAGCGCCTTGCCCACTGCACCACCTAGCCGCTAAAGACGCACTTCTTCATCCATTATCTAAAATTTATTTTTTAAATCAACAAAAAAAAAATGTAAAGAAAATCTAACCCTAACTAACCTTACCATCATGCACTTGTCCTAATATATTAACCTACACTGTAGCACTCAACACCTTGATGAACATTGTTACTCAGCTGATAGAGTTGTGCCCTTCCTGATGACTTGTCATACAGAACTTGTAAGTCGCTTTGGATAAAAGCGTCAGCTAAATGACTAAATGTAAATGTATGTAAATGTAATAGAAAATACTTCTCTACTTTTACTTACACTATGAAATGTTAAAGTTTTTTCGGTGGAGGCTTCAAAATGTTGGCTTTTCTGCCTCTCCCTGCACTGTATATCATTTGCTATTTTTGTAATTTTTGTGTATTTTTAGACTGCAGCAAAATAATAAGATAAATAACCGAACTTGTTTGCGGGTCCTTAGCGGGAACATGATTGAGAACCGCTGCCCTAAAGGAGACACATATGAACCCAGAGTCAAAATGAGCTGACCTTTTAGATGCCTGACGGCAATGACAGATGATAATAATGTGCTTTACAAAGCGGCAAAAAGACAAATAAAACATAAGCAGAAGAAAGAATAATAACAATGATGGACAGGGAGATGACTAGAGGCCGTAGGCAGGTTTTCAGGAGTCCAAGCATGTGACAGAGCGGATCTTCGAGAGTTCCAGAGGGTGGGGGCCCTGTTCCCCAAAAGTCTGTCGGAGGATGTGGGGGATGGAGAGGAGATCCGCGTCTGAGGATCGCAGCCTCCGGGAGGGAGGGGGTGTAGGGGTGGAGGAGGTCAGATAGGTACTGGGGGCCGTGAGAAAGCCTGATCACCAAACGTTTTAGTTTGGATGACGGGACAGTGAGGGAAGCAGCCTCTTATATGAGATACAGGACCTGACCGAGAGACGGTGGAGGTGAATGAGGGTGGAGGTGATGGTGCTGCCAGGGCTTGGCACGGGTGAGAACCTTGTCATCTGAGTTCTGCACATACTGCAGAACTCACATACTGATGTCTGTCTAACGGTACCGATTCACCCGGCGGCACAGGGGGCACGGCCCGACCGGGTCAACGTGTGCGATAATGCACTGAAAATGGATGACTTGTCACCTCCGCAAAATTCACCGCTGTCAGTTGATGTGTGAAACACTCAATTTCTCCTGTCCCTGTGAGGTGTTGTTTCAGCTGTGAGCTCCAGAATATTCCTACAAGGTAAACACACTGACCGGAGAGGAACACCACCTGCTGCGGCAGAGGGCCACTCCCTGAATACTTTCATTTTAACCCAGTAGAACCCACACCCATTTCTCCTTCAAGGAAAATTATGAGGGGCATAAGACTGACTAAATAGACTACAAAGAACACATTTCTGAATTTATTTTCAAAATAGCGCCCCCTAATGGAAAATATCTGAAATGTTACTTATATGTCACATTGGGCATTAATCATTAAACTTATTCCTTAGGGTACTACATGGTACTACATGGTACTACAGGGTAATACATGGTACTACATGGTACTACAGGGTACTACATAGTACTACAGGATACTACATAGTAGTGTTGTCAAAAATATCGAAGTATCGATACATATTGATACTGAATATTTAAAACGGCTTCGATACTCATTTCCCGAAATACCGATACTTTCTGCAGTATCGGTACCAGCTGGCGTGTGTTCTACCGCAAGTTGTTGACACGCTGTTCAGAGCGCGCTTGCCCCTCCGCCTCCTCCAGCCCTCCCCACACAGAGTCACAGAGCCGTCTTCAGTTTGTAAACAAACATTTTAGCTGAAGATGGAAAATGCAGAGCCTCCGCAACTTGTGCTTGTGGATAAAGAAAACAGCAGAAGTGCTGTTTGGAGGTACTTCGGGTTTGAAGTAAACAACGAAGGACAAGCTAAAAATGCCCCAATGCTATTTGCAAGCGGTGTTACAGAGCAGTGCCAGCGCGGATCTCCATAAAGAAATGAAAGAGGTTCGTGACAGCTGCTCTTTCAACGTCACTGTGACTGAAGCATTAAACCATTAACTCTAGTTTAATACATGATACGTTGTCTACTGATGGCGCATAATATCAACAGCTGATTCGTTGTAACGTTACAGCTATCAGCTAACGTTAGCTACTGCTAGCCGTTAGCTCCGTTAGCTTAGCTGCCCACCTTTATAATTACTGCATGGAAACGGAGTAACGTTAACGTTTAAACATTATGTCGAGGTCATACAATACTACAGTCGACATAAGGTTAACGTTACCCCGTTTCCATGAAGTGTTTAAATAGCAGCAATCTTGTTGAAAATGTAACGTTACTAAAATGCTCCGAGCATAGCCTCTCTCTCTCTCTCTCTTTGATTGATTGATTGAAAAGTTTATTAACAGATTGCAGAATGGGTTTGCTGGACAGTACAGCTCAATACATACAATTGTTAAGGGGATGCAGACCAGAGAAAGACTTTCGTCTTGTTTACATCAGGGTCCCCCATTTTCAATTCATCATAACATATATGACATACAGATAGACAGTACTGCTACATCTATACATTTATGGCATATCAGATTTGCAAATACAGTACTGTTTGTGATACAAAAGTGTCCAGAAAAAGAGTGTATATACATTTGGCGTAGAAACTGTACATTGGAGGAGGTTGGGTGGGTGGGGTGGGGTTGGGTGGGTGGGTGAGGGCTGTACATTGGAGGTGGGGGGGGGGGGGGTTGGGTAGGGGACACACACACATTTTACACTGTACATTGGAATACTGACAAAGCCTTACTTGGTCATTTACTGTACAACTAGGTTAGGACATTTGTAGGGGCCAACACGTAGGTGTTTTTTGAGAGTGTTTTTGAAAGTGGGTAGTGATTCACATTCCTTTACAGCTTTAGGTAGGGCGTTCCACATTGATGTGGCATATTTGCGAAACGTGTTTAGTCCCTTGTTTGAGCCGAATCTGGGTTTTACATGATTTGTGGAGCTCCCTCTGGTGTTGTGATCGTGGTATTCACTGACCTTTGGGAAGTATTTTGACATGTACATGGGTACCTTGGTCGCGTAGTGTATCTTGTAGACCAGGCCCATTGCAAGTTGCTGTACTCTGTCGTCTACTCTAAGCCATCCTAGGTTGTCAAAGTGGGCAGGGGTGAGGTGGGTTCTAGGAGTCAGGTCAAGCAGTAGTCTAACTAGCTTGTTTTGAGATGTTTGTAATTTGTTTTTTAGTGCCTTTGAGGTGCTTTGGTACCATGAGGTTCAAGCATAGTCGTAGTACCCTTGAATGAGTGCTCCTGCTAGAGTCTTCAGGGTATTCTTGTTTACCAGAGAGGAGATCCGGTACAAGAATCGCGTTCGTTGGTTGACTTTTTTTATTACATTGGATGCCATTTTGTCACAGGAAAGATTAGCCTCTAGGATGGAACCCAGGTAGGTAATTTCATCTTTCCTTGTGATAATATTGTCACCCACTGTAACCGAGAAACCTCTCTCTCTCTCTCTCTCTCTCTCTCTCTCTCTCTCACTCTCTCTCTCTCTCTCTCTCTCTCTCTCTCTCTCTCTCTCTCTCTCTCTCTCTCTCTCTCTCTCTCTCTCTCTCTCTCTCTCGTTATCTTTAAATAAAAATTGAAACTGTTACTAACTGTAATACAAACAGTTCAGTTTGTCAGGTACATGCAACACAGATTACAGTGTTTACATCTGTCTGCTTTAGAAAATACCATGTTCTGCATTTGCAATAAAAATGATTGAAGTGAGATGAACAGTTATTTTTAAATGTGTGATCTAAAGATAAACAAAGGGTTTTAAAAGTGTTATATTTATCTTCTCTTATAGTACCAGAGAAGAAGCTGAGGAGAATAAAAGCTAAATTTGTTAAAAAAAAATAATAATAATTAAAAAAAAAAAAAAAAAAAAAAAAAAAAAAAAAAAAAAAAAAAAATAATAATAATAATAATAATAATAATAATAATAATAATAATAATAATAATAATAATAATAATAATAATAATAATAATAATAATAATAATAATAATAATAATAATAATAATAATAATAATAATAATAATAATAATAATAATAATAATAATAATAATAATAATAATAATAATAATAATAATAATAATAATAATAATAATAATAATAATAATAATAATAATAATAATAATAATAATACTAATAATAATAATAATAATAATAATAATAATAATAATAATAATAATAATAATAATAATAATAATAATAATAATAATAATAATAATAATAATAATGAGCATCTAACAAAGCGCAACGCCGACATCGCCAGAAAGGCCCGCTACATGAGGAAACAGCAATCAATTCAATCTACATGGACCTCTAGCTGCAAAGTATTTATCAAGCTGAATGGACCACCGGATGAGGCCAAAGTGCTACTCATCAGAAACATGGAGGAGCTGTACAAATACCAATAAACATCATGACGGGACTGTAAGGAATAGAGACACACTGGACAAAATTACACAACTTACAACCATGACGCATAGGTCTACGGAAATAATCAATTCACCTACATCTGGAGACGATGTGGATTTGACACAGTGGATTCTTGAACACGAAAAAATGAAACTTAAAACATTTGAATACACTGAGCACAATCTACAGGATATAGAAAATTATATTGACCCAGACAATAATCTATTCTTCAACATCAACAACAACTGCTGCTACTATACAGAAGATCAGTACAACCGGACAATTAAGACAGTTAACAAACTATCAATAATTCACTTCAATTCAAGAAGTCTGTATGCAAACTTTAACAGCATTACGGAATATTTAAACCAGTTTACACAACCATTTAACATAATTGCCATTTCAGAAACTTGGATGAACGTGGAAAAGGGAATGGATTTTGAAATGGTCGGATATGAACTCAACTATATGAACAGAAAAAATAAGAGTGGAGGAGGAGTGGCTGTGTATGTGGATAATAACTTGAATTATAAGTATGTAGAAAGAATGACAAATGTGATTGATAATTTATTAGAATGTATAACAATAGAAATATGTGTAGAAAAAAAGAAAAATAAAATTGTGAGCTGTATATATAGAGCACCAGGTTCAAATATTGAAGTTTTCAAGGACTGGATGGAAGAAATGTATATAAACAATGATCAAAAGGCTATTTTCATCTGTGGGGATTTTAACATTGATCTTTTAAATCCAAACAAACATAAAATGACTGAGGAATTCATCAACACATTGTATAGTTTGAGCCTTTATCCAAAAATCACAAGACCCAGCCGAATCACATCCCATTGTGCCACTCTGATAGACAATATATTTACGAACATTATAGAAAACAATACAGTGAGTGGATTACTAATACAGCGACCATTTACCAGTTTTTACAGTTTATGACAACAACTACACAGAAAACAAGCAGGACAATAAACTACAATTTAACCTGTTAATCTGTAGACCGTTTTCGCCTAAAGGTACATGCCTAAGTAAATGGAAGATTGCTCAACTTCTGCAAGGTCAATTAGCATGTTCTTGGTATCCAGGAACATCTAGGGACCTGGGGGTATGTATTTCCAGTGTCAGAAATATTGTGTCTGTTACTAGTAATTAGTCAATTGTAATGAATAAATTAATTATGATTAATTATGATTTTTTGATTTTGATGATGATGATCAAAAATGTATACGGGTAGGAGAAAATGCTCACTGAGCTCATTCACCACCTTATTGAGATCATGTGTACAAAAAATGTAAGCAAATGAACCGCAGGAAGATGATTAAACAGAAGGATTTGTAGATACAGTAATTCATGATAATTAATTAATTAATTAATTATAAATTCATATTTGACCTTGAACTTGACCTTGACCTTATTATGGCCAAATCATACATCTATGGATAGGGAAAATGCTCCTCTTTCCAATGGCAGGGTTGAATCTAGTCATTTCTTGCGTTTTCTACGATAATTAGCATTTTCTGATAAATTTGTATTTCCGATCAATCGTATAAAACATCGGTAAAAATTAAAATATACACTTTAACTACTGTTTTTGATAGGGTTATGGTCTTTACTCTTGGCTACAAAAAAGAGAAGTTCAGCGGTTCTCGAGTTACATGCCGATATGTGAGGCAGTGGCGGCTGGTGGATTCTTCTCCACTAGGGGCGCTATACAAAACATTTTGCAAACATGTACAAGGCACGCATTGGCGAATATTATCACCATTGCCATCGATCAATATATGATCACAGTCAGTCAAATGCAACCACGTTTCCAATAGCCCAACACAAACACGCACAGAGAGAGAGAGAGAGAGAGAGAGAGAGAGAGAGAGAGAGAGAGAGCGAGAGAGAGAGAGAGAGAGAGAGAGAGAGAGAGAGAGAGAGAGAGAGCGAGAGAGAGAGCGAGAGAGAGAGCGAGAGAAAGAGCGAGAGAGAGAGAGAGAGATCGCAACTATACCTTGTTAAGTTGAAACGCACACTGGTCCAGCAGGGCAGAAGGGCTTGATAAAGTATATCCACTCCACTGTCCAGACTGTGTTGATGTCCATTGTCCATGCATGTCCAGTTGTCCACACTGCATCCATATAGCTTGTTGTTAACCAACAAGTACTGTGAAGAGCTGTGTCTTTGCCCATTTCCTCATCAAACAGCCTGCAAACTACCTGGCGTTCTATCGCCCTGCTCTAAGACAAACTCTAACCTTAACCAACTTTGAAAGAGTGCCTAAGCTTAACCGTCGAAAGAACTTGCCTTCATGCTCTAAGACAAATAGCTGCATCACAACAACACAGTCTACCAACCTAGGAACCAACCTAGAACCTAGAAACTGGCACTGGCCAGTCTCCGCGAAATGCGGCTATGGAAAAAAATGCTGCTACGGAAAAAAATTATAGACGCTGCTGCTTAGACCGCTTCAAATCGCGCCCGGCTTCCATCATAAACATCATATTTCAACGCACAGCGCGTTATGCACTGATTGGCTGCGACGGATACAGCGATGAAACAGTGACGCGCACTCAGAGCGCTAGTGCGTCTAGCCCGGGCCGAGAAATACGGCTAGGAGAAATGCGGCAGGAGAAATGCGGCAGGAGTGAGTCACTTCCTGTTCAGGAAAACGAGTATTTTTTATTTTATATATTAACGTTATATTGTGCATTGGAAACACAAACATACTTAAAATGAGTAAATATTATTCATTTTAAACATGTTTATATTATTTATAGGGCTATAAAACAAAAAACAAAAACAAATATTTCTTCTTCTTCTCTCTTTTAACCAGGGTTAACCACAGGGGGGTCGGCGCCCGAGCGCCCCTAGTGGCCAGCCGCCACTGATGTGAGGCGTGCCCCAAAGTACGTAAAAGTACACATTACCACCCCCGACTCCCGGGGCTCTAGCTCCGTCAATCATTTGGCAATCTCGAAAATATTTGCACAGGGTTGTAGCCAATGAGTGTGGCTTTCCAATGATATGATAATTGGGGATCTAATATGGTCTCTATTGATCGATTTATGATAAAGAAAAGCATAGGGGGACCTTAAGGCTTAACAGGTTAAACGAGTAAGGACTGAAGAATCAATGAACGCTTTCAAAAATTATTTGCTACTACAAAATTGGGAGATAGTATATAAAGAGGAAGACACTGATAAAGACATTCTTATCTATATTTAACTTATTATATCATAAACATTGTCCAATAAAAGAATATAGCAGTAAACATAAACACTCAGACAGCCCAAGGGGATTACAGAATGCATGTAAAAAGAAAAATACACTATATAGAGAATTTATAAAACATAGAACTAAAGAGGCAGAAAATAAATATAAGAAATATAAAAATAAGTTAACTAATATTATGAGAAGATGTAAGAAGGATCATTATAGTAGAATATTAGATAACAACAAATATAATATTAAAGGTGTTTGGAATATATTAAATGGTATTATTAGGAATGGATCAAGACAAATAAACTATCCTCAGTATTCTATGGAAAATGATCAAACTATTAGCAATATGGATGATGTGGTTAACAACTTTAATAATTCTTTTGTAAATATTGGACCAAAATTAGCTGGAAAAATCTCAGATCCAGTGACTCCTGAAGACATAAAAGACAATTATATTGAAAGAAATCCTAGTTCAATGTTTCTGGAAGCGGTAGATGAAAATGAAATTATAGAAACTATTAATAAATGTTAAAAACAAGACATCTACAGACAGTAATGAAATAGATATGAAAATAGTCAAACATTTCATTAGTGGGATTTCAAAACCACTCACGCACATCTGCAATTTATCATTCAAAACTGGTCGATTTCCAAATAAAATGAAAATAGCAAAAGTCATACCTCTGTTCAAGACTGGAGATAAACACCACTTCACAAATTATAGGCCTGTTTCTCTACTTCCTCATTTTTCAAAAATATTAGAAAAACTCTTCAACAACAGATTAGATCAATTGATTGATAAACATAATTTACTCACCGATAGCCAGTATGGATTCAGAACACACCGGTCAACATCACTAGCATTAATAGAACTCATTGAAAAAATCACAAATTCCATAGATAAAAAAAAACGTGTAGCTGGAGTATTCATTGATCTAAAAAAAGCATTTGATACTATTAATCATGATATATTAATCAGGAAATTGGAAAGATATGGGATCAGGGGGGTAGTATTGGACTGGGTGAGAAGCTATCTAAATAAAAGACAACAATGTGTGACAATGAGAGATTATGAATCTGAATGTTTGGACATTGCTTGTGGTGTCCCCCAGGGGTCAGTGTTGGGTCCAAAACTGTTCATCTTGTACATTAACGAGATATGTAAAGTATCCAATATATTTAAATGTATTTTATTTGCGGATGACACTAATCTTTTTTTTTCTGGTGAGAATATCCAGCAGCTTTTAGAGGTCATCACATCTGAAATGAAGAAATTAAAAAAATTGTTTGATAGAAACAAATTATCATTGAACTTGAGCAAAACTAAAATATGTTATTTGGAAACTGTAGATTAAATACTCAAGTACAAGTTAAAATAAATTATGTGATTATTGAAAGAGTTTATGAAAATAAATTCCTAGGTGTAATAATAGACCATAAAATCTGTTGGAAACCTCACATAAAACATGTCCAATCTAAACTGTCAAGAAGCATTTCAGTCATGAGTAAAGTAAAGCACATTCTGGATAGAAAATCACTCTACACTCTCTACTGTTCACTAGTTTTACCATATTTAAATTACTGTGCTGAAGTCTGGGGAAACAATTATAATTCTACACTACAACCACGTTTTATACTCCAAAAAAGGGCCATAAGGATAGTTCACATTGCAGGTTATCGTGATCACACAAACATATTATTATTTTTTTTTATCCACTTTTTCTCCCATTTTTCTATATTTTCTCCCATCCCAATTTTGTATCATCAAATTCAACCCTCCCCTGTCACGAACGCTGTTTCTTGCCTCCCACAAGCCGGCTGCAATGTGGACTAAGTCATACATAGCACAAGTCCCCTCCGGTACTTGAGGTAACAGCAGTCGCATCTTTTCACCTGCGCAGCTCGATCTCTCAGTGGCGAGGAGTAACGCGTGGGAGGCTCACGCTGCCCCCGACACACCAACCGACCTGTAGGAGTCGCTGTCCACAATGCCCGATCCCCACCCATCAGTTTCCCACCCCCTAATACGGCCAATGTGTATTAGTATGAACGACCAGCTAAACTGAAAGCAATGTGGAGCGCTGGGCTCGAACAGGCGAGCCCAGCGTCTCCGCATTCGTGGCGAGCGCCTTGCCCACTACGCCACGAACATATTACAAACATATTATTTTTAAAGTCAAAAACATTAAAGTTAAATGATCTTGTGGAATTTAAAACGGCACAATTAATGTATAAAGCAAAAGGGCATGTACTTCCAGGAAACATTCAAGAACTGTTCTTTGATAGGGAGGGGGGTTATAATCTGAGGGGAGAACTCAATTTAAAAGTTCTAAATGTACGCACTACCATGAGAAGACACTGCATCTCAATATGTGGAGTGAAACTGTGGAACAGTCTAAATGTGGTGCTAAAGCAATGTCCAAACATGAAACAATTCAAACTGATGTATAAGGAAATTATGTTCACGAGGTACAGGGATGAGGAAGGGACTTGATATTCACGGGTGTTTACATTTTTATTTTATTAAATTTTTATTTTATTTCTTTCATGTTTTACATATATAGCTTACATTTTTTTTGCATATATATATATATTCTTTTTTTATATGTTTTAAAATAGTACACTAATTTGAGTAGTGGAAAAGGGGTAGGATTAAATAAGTGTATACTTCTTCCTACTCCTTTTCGAACATGTAGATTGAGTTGTGTTTTGCTTTTGTTTAGTTATTTGTTTGTTTGTATTCATTGCATGTTCGAAATAAAGATTTCAAATCAAATCAAAACATGGTACTACATGGCAATACAGGGTACTACATGGTACTACAGGGTACTACATGGTACTACATGGTACTACATGGCACTACATGGTACTACATTGAAATATGACTGATATTTGTTTTAATATGCTTTGAACAATTGAACAATATAAAATATATTAACTAAATATCATTGAATCAGACAAATTAACTGAGCAGATCATAATAATTGTTCTTATTGTGACATATATGTCACATAACATTTTCATGAACATTTTAAGGTTATATGCCCGGTGTGACGTATGTGTCACAGCGATTTTTATCGATTGTTTTCTTTATAATTTTGTTCAATAAATGTGTTCACAACAGGTTATATATAATAAAGAACATGTTATGTAAGCATTATAATTCTTAAATGGGCAAATCTTACCTTTTAGCAACAATAATCTAGCTTTTGAATGCTAGCTACTTCTGTCAGCTTAGTCACCACCATCAATCAGCATTGTGGAAAGGTGGTTATGGGAGCACAACATCACATGATCTGTCACATAACCCCACCAGGATGTTCCACCAGTGTCCCTGTGGGACTTCATGAGGTAAAATCAAGGATAAAGCTTTATATGGAAATTTCCAGAACATGTAAAGTACATGTGACACCTGTGTCACGGTGGGTCCTTATGGGTTAAAAAGGTTTGGAATAGAAATAGTTTTAAAGACAAAGTTGTTAAGCGGCTGTTGTCTTAAAGAGACATACCAACGTTATGGGAAATGTGCTTACCATCTAGAAGATAGATACCAAATTCCTCGCTGTTAGTTCTGTAGAAAAGCTGCTGGCCTAGCTTAGCACAAATTAATGGGACCAGATACATACCTGACCTGACCTGTCACCTATCTCTCTCTGAAAGGTCCCTGTGCGGCTGAAACCCAGATTGCACTCACAACTTGTAGGACGCCACAGGATTTGACCGGCGTGTGTTGTGTCTGAGTTGAGGCTCCAGAGTATTTCATACATCTAAAAGCACCGCTCTTGGCAATCTGAAAACGGCAAAGCATACTGTATGCGTTATATGCGGACGGCCTGTGCGGCCAGAGCATCTAACTGTTCTAACATCATTATATAATCCATTTCAGAAGCAGAATGCACACAATAAGTTCTGGGTTTTTTAAGTCGTATTTGTGGGCAATTGACCAATGGTAGGATTTTTTTTTTATTTTCTTATCTGGGTAAGAGTTTCTTATCTGGTATGATGATGGCACGATCGAGGTCAGTCGCCGTCGGCTTTGCTCCGCAGAGATTGTGCGCACTTTTAGTTATTATGGTTATTTTTTATACTTTTTTTTTATAAAAACAACGCTGGCAGGGACGTCGTACGGCCGCCAGGCACTCATGGACTTAAACTCCGGACTGAAAGAAGAGTTTAAAGACACTTTTTGCCAAGATTGGCCATCGGAGATCCGACGGGACAAAGACGAGGACAAAGGAAAAGGCGGCAGGAACAAACGGAAGCACAGGGGAAGGAGAAGTGGAGAAGTGGCTTACCGGCCGGCGCTCCCATCGATTCTGCTGGCGAATGTACGTTCGCTGGAGAATAAGCTGGACGATCTCAACGGGATGTGAGGGATTGCAACATTATGTGTTTCACGGAGACATGGCTAAAACCAACTACTCCGGATCACAACACCTCTCCGTCGGATTCCTTCTCCGTCTTCCGAGTGGACCGTACAGAAGTGTCAAGAGTATCGGAGGGGGGGTCTGTCTCCTTACGAACAACGGCTGGGTTAGCCCCAAGGAGATAAAGATACTCTCTCATTCATGCTCGCCGGACCTGGAACATCTATCCATCCAATGTCGCCCGTTTTATCTCCCCCGAGAATTCACTGCCATTATCATGATGGCAGTGTACATTCCACCACAAGCGGATACCGCCAGGGCCCTGGCGGATCTACAGGTCCATCTAAACAATCACCACATCAAACATCCAGACGCAGCCATGATCGTAGCCGGCGATTTTCAATCAATCTTCCAGCACATCGCTTGCACCACCAGGGGAGAAAATACGGTGGATCATTGTTACACCCCGTTCAGAGCCGGTTACAAGGCAGTACCGGCTCCTCCATTAGCTGGATCATTGGATTATTGGATTGGATCATGGATTATATGATGAATTGAAAATGGGGGACCCTGATGTAAACAAGACGAAAGTCTTTCTCTGGTCTGTATCCCCTTAACAATTGTATGTATTGAGCTGTACTGTACTGTACCCATTCTGCAATCTGTTAATAAACTTTTCAATCAATCAATCAATCAATCAACAAGCACATCGGATCATGACGCCATCTTGCTCTACCCAGCCTACAGGCAGAGATCAAGTGACGCTGTCGTGTCACGTGAGGTAAAGAAGTGGTCCGACCAATCAGAGGCCACGCTACAGGACGCACTGGATGACGTCGACTGGGGGATGTTTCAATCGAGCTCCAGTGATGTCAGTGAGTTTGCTGATGTTGTTGTCAGGTTCATAACAACACTAGCAGATAGCATTGTACCCACGAAGACGGTCGAGTCTTCCCGAACCAGACACCGTGGGTTGACAAACAATACTATCCGAGTGGCCCTGAATGCTCGCACCGCTGCTTATAACCTGGGCAGAGCATCAGGAAATATGGAGGAGTATAAGGCTACAGTCTATACTCTGCGCAAGGCCGTAAAGCTTGCTAAGAGGACATACGCTGGCAAGATGGAGGCACAAATGGAGAGGTTTATGGCGAGGACTACGGACGATAACTGACTACAAAGTCAGCGGCCGCTCAATCGGGAGTGCCAACGCCTCTCTCGCGGATCAACTCAACTCCTTTTACGTGCGGTTCGGTGCAAACAGTAGCAACGCTAGCTCACCAGCTAACGACGTCACTGACGCGCCGGCCGCCGTGGAGGGGGGGGGACATACGTGGGGGGGGGGGGGGCACTCTCTCATTGACGGAAGTCAGTGTGAGAAGAGCATTTATGCGGGTGAACACCAGAAAAGCAGTTGGCCCAGATGGGATAACAGGACGTATGCTTAAGTCCTGTGCTAACCAGCTAGCCCCAGTGTTCACTACCATATTCAATCTATCCCTGGCTGAGTCCGTGGTCCCTGCCTGCTTCAAGGTGTCCACCATAATCCCGGTACCAAAAAAATCCTCTCCAGCAGGCCTTAATGACTACAGACCGGTGGCACTCACCTCTGTGGTCATGAAATGTTTTGAGAGGCTGGTTAAGGATGACATTATTTTGTGCCTCCCTCCCCAGTGATATGGACCCTTTGCAATTTGCATACAGGTCAAACAGGTCCACTGACGATGCGGTCTCTCAGGTACTACACAACACCCTCTCGAACAGAAGGGGGGCTATGTGAGACTGTTGTTCATTGACTATAGCTCAGCGTTCAACACCATAGTCCCCACCAGACTGGTGGACAAGCTGATTTAGCTGGGTCTGAGCTCCGCTCTGAGCGCCTGGATACTGGACTTTCTGAGTGAAAGACCTCAGGCGGTCAGGGTGGGGGGTCAGACCTCCAACACCATCACCCTGAGTATCGGGTCCCCCCAGGGCTGTGTTCTGAGCCCCCTGCTGTATTCACTCTACACACATGACTGTGTGGCCAAGTTCAGCTCCAACTCCATAGTGAAGTTTGCGGACGACACAGTGGTGGTGGGGCTGATCTCTGACAACGACGAGAAGGCCTACCGGGAGGAGGTTGATGTACTGGCACGCTGGTGTCAGGACAACAGCCTGCTCCTGAACATTGGTAAAACCAAGGAGCTGATCGTGGATTTTAGGAGAACACAGCAGGGGACACACACACCACTGTGGATAAACGGGGCTACCGTGGACAGGGTGAGCAGCTTTAAGTACCTGGGAGTCCACATCTCAGAGGACCTGACATGGACAACACACATAGACTCAGTCGTAAAAAAGGCGAAGCAGCGCCTCTACCACCTGAGACAGTTAAGGAAGTTCAGAGTATCAGGGAAGATACTCCAGTCTGCACTACCACCCCTGCAGGACTTATATAACAAGAGGTGCAAATCGAGAGCCTGCAGAATAATGAATGACCCTCCACCCCAACAACAGCCTGTTCAAGGTGCTGCAGTCAGGCAAACGCCTGCGCAGACCAGCAACCAGGACATAGAGACTTCGGCTCAGCTTCTTCCCCCAGGCCATCAGAGTCTTGAACACTGAACTCTCCACACACAAGCACACACAAGCACACATGAGCACACACACAACACACATACTGTATACGCTCACACACTAACAGTCACTTTAGCACGAACACACACACACACACACACACACACACATGCTGCACACGCTCACATTAAACAGTGACTTAATTTACACAATGAAAAGGTCACTTTATAAAAAAAACGTATAAAAAAAGAACGGGAGTGGTTCTTGTATAGCAATAGATGGACATAGCAAGATAGCATAAGGATATATAGTATAACTGTATATTGTATAGTATAGTATTGTATAGTAGTGTACATAAGACCCAGTGCCTCATCCGTAGCTTAACACTGTATTGCACTATCGCAGGACATTAGCATGTCTTTTACCATGCATTTTAAACTTTATGTACATTATACCTGTTATGTCTTATTCGTATTACTTGTATTATTGCACAATAGCTGCGGGCATGACCACCCGCATTTCACTGTATGCCAAGATCTTTATAATGCTGCAAGGAACTATTTTTAGATTAGCTTAAAAATACATATAGAATTATATGATTTGTATATAGTGTTGATGATAAAAGTCCATACCTTTGCATGTATTCTTGACAGTATATTTTGATATCAGCGCTACATGTAGTGTATGTGCCTTGTACTTCAAGAAGTTAGCACTTTAATCCTGTATACTGTCTTCATAAAGAACAAACACCTACATTATGATGCACACACACTCTATGTAACCTATTTGGGAGAGTTTGGCAGATAAAGTATATATTTCTTTTAAACCCACAATTTCTAAAGCTTGCATCATCATTGCATGTCCACCTTTTGCTGTGGTTCCTGTGAGATTGTAAATATTCTATTGTCAAACCAATTGTGTTAACGAGCATCAGTGCTGCTCTCGTCAGAGTCCCGTCGCCTCTTTGAGCTGCTCGGCTCCTTGACGGTCCTCTGCAGGAGAGGAGGGGACTCGTTATGTCACTGGGTGTTGCTCCAAGGATTTCCAAATTGGACCAAATGAAAACTTTTAACAGGGATACATTATGGAAAAAGGGTTTAGCCTCGTCTTAGTGTATAATATGGATTTGGCAGCCTGAAATGTTATTTAGGAAAATGTGACATACAGTACATATTACATACTAGGCAGGCCTACTCCTTAATATTTGGCCAGTTGTTGAAAAGATACAAATTGGGTCCCGTATAAGTGGATAATTGAGTTTTAAAGATGTAAAAAAAATAATAATACAAATTAAAAAGATTTATGTAGTGAGTGGTTGCCATGGTAACTCTCCAAGGACTGGATGACAGCGTGTATAGAAGGGGCTCCTTGGTCCTCACTGGGAGACCACAGTGTCTGCCCTGTCTAATTCACTCACACATTGACACACCGACGGCGGAGGCAACCATGCAAGGTGCCAACCTGCTCATCGGGAGCAATTAGGGGTTAAGTGTCTTGCTCAAGGACACATCGACACGCTGCCCGGGAGGAGTGGGAATCCAACCGGGAACCTCCCGATTGCCAGACGACTGCTCTACCTCCTGAGCCACTGTCTCTCACAGAGAGAGAGAAAGAGAGGGGGGGGGGGGGAGAGGGGGATCATTTGGAGGGCTTTGAAGGTGAGGAGTAATGTTTTGAAGTTGATGCGTTCCTTGATCGGGAGCCAGGGGAGAGAGTGGAGGACAGGAGAAGAGAAAGAAAGAGTTTAAGAGGAAGGAGAGAGAGTATGAGAGGGAGTGAGAGAAAAGAGAAAGAGATAATACAAGAGGGAATGAGAGATAGAGAGAGCGAGAGAGAGCAAATTACAAAAGGGAGTGAGATAAAGGAGAGAGATTATACGAGAGGGAGTGAGAGAAATGAGAGCGAGAGAGAGAGAGTATGAGAGGGAGTAAGAGAACGAATGTGTGGTATGTGTGTAACAGAGAGAGAGACATAGAGAGGCGTACAGCTAGCAAGAGTATAGGCTACATGGAGATCCTGACAATAGTAATATGCCCCATAATGAACATCAATAAATCAGACAGTGTTCCGCGGTGTGGGCCCATATTGGACACATGTGGAGACTGTGAGGTTCTCTAAGGCCATGGTTAGACTGGGTGTTTTGTTTTTGTTTTGTTGCTGAATGATTACGTTTGCTGTCCTAGTTAAATAGAAATGCCGTTTTGGCAGGAAAACGCGTTTCCCTAGCGGGAACGCTGAAAAGGTGTTTTCTTTTTGGATACTCGCCAAAACTCGCCGACAACGTGTCATGTAATATGCGCGGAGCCGGTGTTGCTCAACGCCCATGCGCAGTAGATACCGACATCTGCGTGCCCTCACCAACGTCCGGTGACGACAGAGCTGTCCCAAATAGCTGCAGCTACCATGTGTTGTCAAGTTATTGTCATAAGGAGCCCAGTCCCATTCCCTTAACAATTGTTTGTATTGAGCCGTATTGTATTGTACCCATTCTGCAATCTGTTAAATAAAGATTACATCCATTCATTCTGCTAGCATTAACGATTGCATGAGCAGCTGGCTAACGTGAGCTAACGTTAGCTACCAGACCATGTTAGCTCAGAGCTCCTCTTTCAATCTTAACAAGCATTAAACAAAATGGCCCAGTCATCTATTCACCTTTGTTTAATACATCAGGCGTTGTCTAATGTTATCTAGCTACTGATAACTCCTGATATCATCAGTTTGGTGCTGGCTGGCTAACGTGAGCTAACGTTAGCTGCTAGCCACAATGCTATACTGTTATAATGGCATATCCCTATTGCGTTAGCAGTGCACGTAAGCTAACAAAATCAGCGACGATGAGACTAAACTCCGCTCTTGGTGGTCAATTGTGTTGATGTTAGAGTCGTTTCATCAACAAATGAGAGGCAGAACACACAGTGAATGTATCCGTTTTGTTTATTGCACTTTTATTGCACTTTCTTTGCTGAAAAATAAATGCTGTTGGCTAAATGGCTCACGGAGGCATTTAAAAGTGGTGGTTTGTTGTTTTTTGCAGGAAGTGTATTGGCACATTCAAGTTGTCTGATTGGTTGAAAATTGCCTTCATGTTCGCCACCTACTGCCACCTACTGCTTTGGCATTGTACAACATCACTGTGCTCAGGAGGCAAAACCAAAGTCTAACATGCCTGCCATTACGTTGCGTTCTGGAAAACGAAACTGACCTTGAAAATGAAACGAAAATACCCCTGTGTCTAACCGACGCCTAAACGTCTCCCCAGCTGTGGACCTCTGCACCGTACCTGCTGGGTGGCGGTGGGACAGGGGGCTGGAGGGATTCAGCCGTGACTCATGTCTGGACGGTCCCTCTCATGTCCATCAGTACTATGGGTAATAACAAGTGGATTGCACTGGGGCGTAAGCAAGAACTTCCAATGATGTGTCTCGCAGGTCCAACCATTTTAATTGTTTCTCTGGCCGAACTAACGTTAACATTATTAATCCTGCGGCCGTGCTTTATTTAAAACCAGCCAATCAAATCCCCATCAATGGAAAATGAACCCGCCCATACCCATGCTGATTGGTCCTTGTGCAAGACTAGAAAGCGGGGGATCTTTGATTAAACACCTGCTATCAGAAGAATAAACAGTCAGAAAAAAAGTCTTTACTTTAACTTTTTAGTACATTTAAAAGTAGAAACTTTTTGACTTTTACTCAAGTGTCTTTTTAGCCAGATATTCTGACTTTTACCTGAGTACGATTTTGAGACGGTACCCATACTTTCACTTAATTTCTGGGTACTTTTTACACCCCTGATTTACAGTACCTACTTACCAATGATGAGCGGTAGAGTCTCTTCTCAGCACAATCCATGCTGTTCCTCCTCGTATACCAGCTGTGGATAGGTGGCCACAGACCCAACGCAAAGTCAATGAGTTCAAGTTCCCGTCTGGAACAAGCTGACTGACGTCAGTGTGTGTGGAGCGCACTGTGGAGTAAATCTCAGTGAGAGCCTCAGTCAAGGTACTTAGTCGATTTCAACCCCTTAGTAGTAATAACGGCCAGGCGGTTTGAGAGCTAGACGTCTGTCGGCGCGGCCCTTGTGTTCCCCTATGTCATACGGCCTCTGGGGGATGGTGAGGGAGAGAGGGGGGGGCGTGTTTAACTGTGTGGTTGGTAGTACGATGCCCGTTGTACAGATGACCCCCCCCCCCCCCCCCCCCCCGGGGGACGTGCGGTGGAGGAGCAGAGAGCTTTAAAGGACTGATCTCAGGCAGAACGCTCTCATCCAGAGCCTGCACTCCAAACCACTTACAGATGCACACACATACACACACACGCTGCCTCGCACACGCACACTGCCGTCATGTAGAGTGTGTGAGAGAGAGAGAGAGTGTGAGTGTGTCTGTGTGCGTGTCTGTTTGTGTGCGTGTATGTGCATGCATAGTGTGTGAGAGAGAGAGAGACATTGAGAGAGTGAGTGTGTGTGTGTCTGTGTGTGTATGCACATGCGTGTGTGTGTGTGTGTGTGTGTGTGTGTGTGTGTGTGTGTGTGTGTGTGTGTGTGTGTGTGTGTGTGTGTGTGTGTGTGTGTGTGTGTGTGTGTGTGTGTGTGTGTGTGTGTGTGTGTGTGTGTGTGTGTGTGTGTGTGCGAAAGAGAGAGAGACATAGAGAGTGAGTGTGTGTGTGTATGCAAGAGAGAGAGAGAGACATAGAGAGTGAGTGTGTGTGTGTGTATGCGAGAGAGAGAGAGAAATAGAGAGTGTGTGTGTGTGTGTGCGTGTGCATGCGTGTGTGTGTGTGTGTATGCGAGAGAGAGAGAGAGAGAGAGAGAGAGAGAGAGAGAGAGAGAGAGAGAGAGAGAGAGAGAGAAATAGAGTGAGTGTACTGTATGTGTGTGTGTGTATGCATGCATACAGTACGTGTGTACGTGCCAGAGTGGGAGATAAATAGAGAGTGAGTGTGTGTGTGTATGTATGTGAGAGAGAGAGAGAGAGAGAGAGAGAAATAGAGAGAGTGAGTGTGTGTGTGTGTGTGTGTGTATGCGAGAGAGAGAGAGAGAGAGAGAGAGAGAGAGAGAGAGAGAGTGAGTGTGTGTGTATGTGTGTGTGTGCGTGTGTGTGTGTGTATGTGTGTGTGTGTGTGTGTGTGTGTGTGTGTGTGTGTGTGTGTGTGTGTGTGTGTGTGTGTGTGTGTGTATGCATGCATACGTGTGTACGTGCGAGAGAGGGAGAGAAATAGAGAGAGTGAGTGTGTGTGTGTATGCAAGAGAGAGAGAGAAATAGAGAGTGCATGTGTGTGTGCATGTGCATGTGTGTGTGTGTGTGTGTGTGTGAGAGAGAGAGAGAAATAGAGAGTGAGTGTATGTGAATGTGTGTCTGTGTGTGTATGCATGCATACGTGTGTATGTGCGAGAGAGGGAGAGAAATAGAGAGAGTGAGTGTGTGTGTGTGTGTGTGTGTGTGTGTGTGTGTGTGTGTGTGTGTGTGTGTGTGTGTGTGTGTGTGTGTGTGTGTGTGTGTGTGTGTGTGTGTGTGTGTGTGTGTGTATGCGAGAGAGAGAAAAATAGAGAGAGTGAATGTGTGTGTTTGTATGCGAGAGAGAGAGAGAGAGAGAGAGAAATAGAGAGTGAATGTGTGTGTGTGTATGCGAGACGGGCAGACACTGTGGAACCAAGGATGCCATCTGTGAGAGAGGGTGGGGGGGGGGGGGGGGGGGCAATTTAGTGGCAAACCACATTTCCCCCATTTAAATCATACAAAGCGTGTCAAGTGACATCTTTATGAATGGATGAATGATTTTATTTCGGTCTTCTTTTACAAAGCAATGTACAGTAGTAGCAAAATGTATAAAAGAAAGTAAATGGCAGAAAAGGTGTAGGCTGAAGCAGAGGCTTATAACTGCCTACCCTTTTTACATTACATTATTAAAAAAAACATAATTCAGTACATCATTTTGCAAAAACAAAAGGTTACACAAGTTTCATAGTTTTATAAACGTAAAAACGTATACACATTTATTTATTTTAGTTTTTTATATGTATTTTTTTCTCATGATTTTAATACAGTTATGTTATAATAAAATATAATTAGGATAATAATAAGGTTTTATATTTATTATATTTGAATAATTTCTTAAATGTATGTATTGAACTACACATTTTGACTTTGTCACAATTATTCCATAGTTTTACCGCTTTAACAGATATACATAGACTTTTTATATTTGTCCTTACCTTTGCGATATTTATAATTTTTGTCAATAAAGCTTATTTGAATTTGAACTGCTCCGAGGTGGAACACGAGGGGTATATTACATCTAGTACCTCGATGGGGCTATTAGCACTACACAAATTAAAAAAATCCTCCCCTCTCTTAATCTGCACTAATCCCTGCTCAATTTGTGTTTGAGGGGATTTCACAGAACAAGTCACTTGTTAGAAAAACACCGGATTAAAGCGTATGTGAGGTTGTTGCTAAAAACCCTCGGATTACAAAATGTACCTTCAATTTATTCCCTCCACAACATTAATTAACCTGTTAATCTGTAGACCGTTTTCGCCTAAAGGTACATGCCTAAGTAAATGGAAGATTGCTCCACTTCTGCAAGGTCAATTTGCATGTTCTTGGTATCTAGGAACATCTAGGGACCTGGGGGTATGTATTTCCAGTGTCAGAAATATTGTGTCTGTTACTAGTAATTATTCAATTGTAATGAATAAATTAATTATGATTAATTATGATTTATGATTTTGATAATGATGATCAAAAATGAATACGGGTAGGAGAAAATGCTCACTGAGCTCATTCACCACCTTATTGAGATCATGTGTACAAAATTCATATTTGACCTTGAACTTGACCTTGACCTTATTATGGCCAAATCATACATCTTTGGATAGGGACAATTCTCCTCTTTCCAATGGCAGGGTTGAATCTGGATTTAGTCATTTCTTGTGGTTTTTACGATAATTAGCATTTTTCTATACATTTTAATTTCCGATAAATCGTATAAAACATCGGTAAAAATGAAAATATACACTTTGACTACTGTTTTTGATAGGGTTATGGTCTTTACTCTTGGCTACAAAAAAAATATTTAAAAACATTGACCTCTTAACACTTTGGGTGCCGGCCAAAAATCCGGAAAATGACTGTGGGTTGCCAGGATTCCTGGACGATTCTAGCATATCTCATGATCTTAGCGGAGCTATTTCTATATTTTATATTATAACTATGGGGAAATGGTTGGGCTCATTTGAAGACGACAAGTTGATGTACACAATGCAAAAAAACGTTTGTTTCTGCATGTCTTCGTTCGTTCACAATTACAAGTTAAAAAACGTCAACAAAAGATAAAAGTGGAGGTAAATTATTTAGAACAGAAGTTACAGGCACTTTTATGAAAGGTGTGCCGGCCGGGTGATAATAGGTACTGAACGTGTTATAAAGCAATTTAGACTGGGATGGATGGATGGATGGTTTGATTGATTGATTGTTTGACAGATTGTTTTATTGGTTTGATTGATAGAATGTTTTATTGTTTTGTTGATAGTTTGATTCATAGATTGATTTGTTTGATTGATTGATTACTTTGTTGGTCATTTGATTGATAGAATGTTTGATTGTTTTGTTGATAGTTTGCTTGATAGAATGTTTGATTGTTTTGTTGATAGTTTGCTTGATAGAATGTTTGATTGTTTTGTTGATAGTTTGATTCATAGATTGATTTGTTTGATTGATTGATTACTTTGTTGGTCATTTGATTGATAGAATGTTTGATTGTTTTGTTGATAGTTTGATTCATAGATTGATTGGTTTGATTGATTGATTACTTTGTTGGTCATTTGATTGATAGAATGTTTGATTGTTTTGTTGGTAATTTGCTTGATAGAATGTTTTATTGTTTTGTTGATAGTTTGATTCATAGATTGATTGGTTTGATTGATTGATTACTTTGTTGGTCATTTGATTGATAGAATGTTTGATTGTTTTGTTGATAGTTTGATTCATAGATTGATTTGTTTGATTGATTGATTACTTTGTTGGTCATTTGATTGATAGAATGTTTGATTGTTTTGTTGATAGTTTGCTTGATAGAATGTTTGATTGTTTTGTTGATAGTTTGATTCATAGATTGATTGGTTTGATTGATTGATTACTTTGTTGGTCATTTGATTGATAGAATGTTTGATTGTTTTGTTGATAGTTTGATTCATAGATTGATTGGTTTGATTGATTGATTACTTTGTTGGTCATTTGATTGATAGAATGTTTGATTGTTTTGTTGATAGTTTGATTCATAGATTGATTTGTTTGATTGATTGATTACTTTGTTGGTCATTTGATTGATAGAATGTTTGATTGTTTTGTTGATAGTTTGCCTGATAGAATGTTTGATTGTTTTGTTGATAGTTTGATTCATAGATTGATTGGTTTGATTGATTGATTACTTTGTTGGTCATTTGATTGATAGAATGTTTGATTGTTTTGTTGATAGTTTGATTCATAGATTGATTTGTTTGATTGATTGATTACTTTGTTGGTCATTTGATTGATAGAATGTTTGATTGTTTTGTTGGTAATTTGCTTGATAGAATGTTTTATTGTTTTGTTGATAGTTTGATTCATAGATTGATTGGTTTGATTGATTGATTACTTTGTTGGTCATTTGATTGATAGAATGTTTGATTGTTTTGTTGATAGTTTGATTCATAGATTGATTTGTTTGATTGATTGATTACTTTGTTGGTCATTTGCTTGATAGAATGTTTGATTGTTTTGTTGATAGTTTGATTCATAGATTGATTTGTTTGATTGATTGATTACTTTGTTGGTCATTTGATTGATATGCCTGGCGCTAATGAACAAGTAAGTTTTATAACTACTGGTGTAGGTCCAGACAACATTATTATAAAATACAGAATACTTTACAATGCAAAAAACTTGAAACTTTGATGCCATGAACATTTTTATTGTAAAATATGTTCAATAAACTGGGTGACAAGTCATCAGTACCAACCATTGTTGCTGTGCATTATATGCTGGTAACATTCACAGTATAGGATTATGGTAATTTACCAAGACAATACCTTATAAAAAGTGAACACTGGAGGATAATCAACCATTGTTTCAGTGCATTTAGGAGTTTGTTGGTAACATTCACAGTATAGGATTATGGTAATTTACCAATACAATACCTTATAAAAAGTGAACACTGGAGGATAATCAACCATTGTTTCAGTGCATTTAGGAGTTTGTTGGTAACATTCACAGTATAGGATTATGGTAATTTACCAAGACAATACCTTATAAAAAGTGAACACTGTGATGATAACCAACCATTGTTTCAGTGCATTTAGGAGTTTGTTGGTAACATTCACAGTATAGGATTATGGTAATTTACCAAGACAATACCTTATAAAAAGTGAACACTGGAGGATAATCAACCATTGTTTCAGTGCATTTAGGAGTTTGTTGGTAACATTCACAGTATAGGATTATGGTAATTTACCAAGACAATACCTTATAAAAAGTGAACACTGGAGGATAATCAACCATTGTTTCAGTGCATTTAGGAGTTTGTTGGTAACATTCACAGTATAGGATTATGGTAATTTACCAATACAATACCTTATAAAAAGTGAACACTGGAGGATAATCAACCATTGTTTCAGTGCATTTAGGAGTTTGTTGGTAACATTCACAGTATAGGATTATGGTAATTTACCAAGACAATACCTTATAAAAAGTGAACACTGGCTGATGATAACCAACCATTGTGTCAGTGCATTTAGGAGTTTGTTGGTAACATTCACAGTATAGGATTATGGTAATTTACCAAGACAATACCTTATAAAAAGTGAACACTGGAGGATAATCAACCATTGTTTCAGTGCATTTAGGAGTTTGTTGGTAACATTCACAGTATAGGATTATGGTAATTTACCAAGACAATACCTTATAAAAAGTGAACACTGGAGGATAATCAACCATTGTTTCAGTGCATTTAGGAGTTTGTTGGTAACATTCACAGTATAGGATTATGGTAATTTACCAATACAATACCTTATAAAAAGTGAACACTGGAGGATAATCAACCATTGTTTCAGTGCATTTAGGAGTTTGTTGGTAACATTCACAGTATAGGATTATGGTAATTTACCAAGACAATACCTTATAAAAAGTGAACACTGTGATGATAACCAACCATTGTTTCAGTGCATTTAGGAGTTTGTTGGTAACATTCACAGTATAGGATTATGGTAATTTACCAAGACAATACCTTATAAAAAGTGAACACTGGAGGATAATCAACCATTGTTTCAGTGCATTTAGGAGTTTGTTGGTAACATTCACAGTATAGGATTATGGTAATTTACCAAGACAATACCTTATAAAAAGTGAACACTGGAGGATAATCAACCATTGTTTCAGTGCATTTAGGAGTTTGTTGGTAACATTCACAGTATAGGATTATGGTAATTTACCAATACAATACTTTATAAAAAGTGAACACTGGAGGATAATCAACCATTGTTTCAGTGCATTTAGGAGTTTGTTGGTAACATTCACAGTATAGGATTATGGTAATTTACCAAGACAATACCTTATAAAAAGTGAACACTGGCTGATGATAACCAACCATTGTGTCAGTGCATTTAGGAGTTTGTTGGTAACATTCACAGTATAGGATTATGGTAATTTACAAAGACAATACCTTATAAAAAGTGAACACTGGAGGATAACCAACCATTGTTTCAGTGCATTTAGAAGTTTGCTGGTAACATTCACGTCACATGAACTACAGGGCATATCTTACTTGGTCTCTCGCATCGATGACTGCATTGTCCATTGATAAATGGATGAAGCGCCAGATGATCTGTGGACCAAAAAATATCCAATACATGCTTCCAAAGTATATAAATAATAGGCCAATGGACTGCATTAGAAAAGTGTGGTATGTTACCTACAGTATATACTTTTTTAAACTGGGTGACTGTCAGCAACCATTGGTTCTGTGCAAACGGTAAAAATGAGGGGGGAAAAAGATAAATAAAAAAAAACTATATACACACACAATGCAAATTATGAATGGAGTCGATACAGCTAGATCGCTAACATAACGTCTCATCTGCAAGTGGTCCAAACATGCCTATGCAATATCGACAACCGTGGCCCAAATACATGTGTTCAACGCATTTGTCTTGTACAGAAAACAGTGCAACTACCCATACACTATACTATACTATACTATACTACAATATACTATACTATACTATACTACACTATACTATACTACACTCAGCTAGCTATACTATGCCTACTGCAGACACGACATTTCCTACACGGTAGCTTTTTCTTCGGGGTGGCTTTGTATGCAACCATTACATGCTTCACAAAGCCACCCACTAATCTGCTCTGCGGGTCCCCCAGTGGGGCCCTAGGGTCGACACGCCCCACCTGCTCAGCCCCTGCCTCCTCCTCATCCCCACCCCCTGCCTCCTCCCCTGCCTCCTCCCCTGCCTCCTCCCCTGCCTCCGCCTCCGCCTCCATCTCCGCTGTCACCCCAGGAATCTTCTTCTCCTTACCGTCTGTGTAGGTCCGCGCCACAGCCCTGGTGAACCGGAAGAGGTTGGAGTAATGCCCTTGTGGGTGCTTTTTTTTGTACAAGACAAAAGCGTTGAAGATACATATTTGGATCAGATACATCACAAACTTTTTGGTCCACTTTCCAGTCTTACGTGTAACCGGATAGTACGATATATTCTGATCCAGCTGATCGACGCCGTTCATGAATTTATTGTACTCCAGGATTGATGATGGCTTGAGCATCTCCACCCTCAGCGCTTTGCCCTTCTTCTGCTTCTTCCACACCATCGCCTTTTCCATGGTGTCCTCGTGGAAGCTGCTGATGGTCTTCACGATTCTCTTATCGCGCCATGCCACGATCAGGACCTCCTTGTTGTTGACCGCAATGCGCTCCCCCACACCGATGTCACGTTTGGTAATGTTCTTGATGATGGCTGGCTCGCCCCGGTGCTTCCTGAGGGTACCACAGACGTCGGTCCTCAACTGTCGGAGCCTGGCGGACATACGTACCGAGTTGTAGAAGTTGTCCATGAAGAGCGTATAGCCGGCCCCAGACAGACGTCCAAGCAGACCGACGACCGTGTCCCCCAGGAGCGAGCCTTCCCGACAATATGGCTTAAATGAAAAGCAATATCCTGTGCGTGATTCGCACAGGAAGTAGGACTTGATGCCATAGCGGGTGGGCTTGTTGGGGTTGTAGACCCGGAAGGTCAGGCGGCCTCGCCATGCCATCACCCCCTCGTCAATGGCGAGCTCGCGTTCAGGCTGGTACAGCTCCTTGCACCTCGCGTTTACATGGTCGACTACAGGGCGTACTTTGCACAATTTGTCTCTAACCTCCAGGGAAGTATTGTCCGCAAAGTGGTCCACATCTGGTCCACGCGAGGCTTCCGCAGGACACTGCTAAGGAAATGGAGTCCGAGGAACTTCTTCAGCTCCTTCAATGTGAGGGGCTTCCAAAGCAGTGCCCTGCTACTGGTTAGCGTGGGGTCCAGCCGGGCAATGGACTGCTCAGCGTAGAGGTTGGACTGGGCAACAATAGAGTTCAGAAAAGCATCTGTCAGGAACAGATCCATCCATTTCGCAGGCCGGTAAGATCTGAGTGCCTTGGCGTCCTGGAGCAACCCCGGTTGGGCTGTGAAGGGGATCCTTTGAGGCACCCAGCCCTCATGAGACCAGGCATTCTCCTCTTCCTGGCGGATCGCAGCCCTGCTCTTCGCTCCTCCACGACCTGTCAATTATACAAATATACTATAACACCCCTACTGTAGACATTCATATGCCACGTAGTTACAAACTGTGTGAGTGAATGAGTGAGTGTGTGTGGGGTTCAGATGTCAGAGCTGGACGTGGTGTGGGGGTCAGAGGTCAGAGCTGGAAGTGGTGTGCAGAGTGAGGCCAACTTACCGCTCTTAGATGTGCGTTTCCGCCCTGCAACGGGTTCCGGCATGTCCAGACTAGCATCCAGTTCTAGAATCACATGATGTAATACATTACACTAGGGCAACGCATTGTCATTGTATTTACCACCATCACCACCAGACCAGGCCCTGCAGCAGCCAGTCACCACCAGGCCCAGGCCCTGCAGCAGCCAGTCACCACCAGGCCCAGGCCCTGCAGCAGCCAGTCACCACCAGGCCCAGGCTCTAGCAGCAGCCAGTCACCACCAGGCCCAGGCTCTAGCAGCAGCCAGCTACCACCAGGCCCAGGCTCTAGCAGCAGCCAGTCACCACCATGTACAATTACCTGCAGGAGTAGAATGTGATCCTATGTCGTTGCCAGTCTCAGCATCACTATCTGCAGGGTCTGCGCCAGAATCTGAATTGGATTAAATTCATTCAGTAAGTAAGTCTCACAAAACACAATAGTAATACATTTACACATACATAAATGTAGTTAGTACATACCCAAGCATGTTGGTGTATTGGCCCCGGATTCGGTTTCGGAGTGTTCTGCTGTGTGAACACAAAATAAATCAGCGGCCATCAAAGCATGTACATGTGTGTGTGTTGTAATCAATGGAATTTTACATATGCTACACAACCATGCATTTAAATATAGGCCTCGCCATGTGCCCATGCCATTGTGTATGTGTGTGCTGTAATCAATGGAATTTGCATATAGAGGCCTCACCATGTACTGCGAAGTTCAAAGGTGTTGGAGAGGATGCATGTCTTTTGATCTTGTGTGTGTGTGTGTGTACACACACTGCACACACACACACACACATACACACACACATCAAATGGCATGGGGTGAGGCATCTACACACACACACACACACACATCCATGTAACTAAATGTAGTGGCCTGTACATGCCTACTATATCCTATATCATTCAACTATCGATTTGAACATGCACAAAACAATATTCACATTGCAACATACCAATTACCACGTCGACCACCACCACCACGTCGTATCATGCCCAGCATGCAACTATTATCACTTACATGATAGCTACACACTTCAAAGAGCCACTTCAAAGGGCGTGCACATGCACACACACACACACGCACACAAGACAACCTAACTGTAGCACATGGTAGCGTGGCCTGTACTACATGCCTACTATATCCTATATCATTCAACTATCGATTTGAACATGCACAAAACAATATTCACATTGCAACATACCAATTACCACGTCGACCACCACCACCACGTCGTATCATGCCCAGCATGCAACTATTATCACTTACATGATAGCTACACACTTCAAAGAGCCACTTCAAAGGGCGTGCACATGCACACACACACACACGCACACAAGACAACCTAACTGTAGCACATGGTAGCGTGGCCTGTACTACATGCCTACTATATCCTATATCATTCAACTATCGATTTGAACATGCACAAAACAATATTCACATTGCAACATACCAATTACCACGTCGACCACCACCACCACGTCGTATCATGCCCAGCATGCAACTATTATCACTTACATGATAGCTACACACTTCAAAGAGCCACTTCAAAGGGCGTGCACATGCACACACACACACACACGCACACAAGACAACCTAACTGTAGCACATGGTCGCGTGGCCTGTACTACATGCCTACTATATCCTATATCATTCAACTATCGATTTGAACATGCACAAAACAATATTCACATTGCATTAGTAAACATGACGTACCGTTGCCCCGTCGACCACCACCGTGTCCGACTCCCACGTCTGAATCGTGCGATGAATCAGACTCATACCTCCGACCCAAGCCGAGATCATCGTCAGATGATTCCGGAGCTAGAATATAATAAATGCATATCAGCGTTAGGTTTGGCAAACTAACGTTACATAGTCACAGAATAAGCGGTAGGTAAATCATCAAATACACGTTTCACACACACACAATCACATGCATATCGCCGGCGTTGGTTTGTCGAACTAACGTTACATAGTCACAGTATGTAAATCATCAAATACACGTTTCACACACACACATATATATATATATATATATAAGACCGTGTAATTACCTGGTGGTTCCCAATCGGCGCTCCCATCAGATTCGTGGGCGGTCGAATCGCTGTCCCCTGACTCGCATGAAGAAGCTATGACCACAGCGGCAGCCTTCCTCTTCCTCGAACTGCGTCGGGTAGAGCCGCTCCCGGTCCCGGGGCGAGACGCGTTACTGGGCCCAGCAACGGTCTCACGGCTCTCTCCGATCGGAGCTACCAAAGACGTTGGTGCTGTTGGTGCTGCTGCTGCTTGAACAACCGCGGGTCCAAACGCCAGCTTCGTCTGAACAAAGCGACCCGCCGCCGGATTGTCCCCTCGCTTTCCTACACTACGTCTCTTCATACTGATCTAATAATCTAAATGAAACTACTAACTGATCAAACTACTATTACTACTACTGAAATATACTACCTAGACTACACACTAATCCCTCGAATAGTACTACTACTTAGCACGACTAAGTACTTTCTAAAGCACAGCTGAAACCTTACAATTAGTCTGATACTACCACTATACTGTATAACACTATAAATATAGACTATAGGCTGATCTCAATTCAAATCTCTCTCTCAATCTCTCTCTCTCTCTCTATCGCTCTATCTATCTCTCTCTCTCTCTCTCCTCCAAAACCTCGTAGATTCTGGGATCGCGCTAACGTTTTATACCTGTGGTTACATTGGCCAGGTATGCTGGCCAATCAAATGCCAGATTCATTGTGGGGTACAATATTCCCCCTATTGTGATAGTGTTAGAAAATAGGGGGACACTGCCACCTAGTGAAATTTGAGAGGAAATGCAGTTTCCGGTTAAAATTTTCTTCCAAAAGCTCGGCTGTGAAGTTCAGACGGGGAAAATCGAAAAAAGATGTAAACAGATCAAAGACGCTGTACAGCGTCCTCGGCACCTTGAGCATGGCCGGGAAAGACGTTGTAAATCGTTTCTAGGCACCCAAAGTGTTAACATCCAAGGGCCCACATGTGGACGATTATTTGCCGACCTCTAGTGGCTCGGGTGTGCATTCCTTTTTATACAATATATAGATAGAATTAAAGCCCTATTTGTTGCCTGTCGATTGCCCTTTCAGGTGACAAAATCCGTTCAGCGGTTCTTGAGTTACATGCCGATATGTGAGGCATGCCCCAAAGTACGCAAAAGTACACATTACCACCCCCGACTCCTGGGGCTCTAGCTCTGTCAATCATTTGGCAATCTCGAGAATCTTTGCACAGGGTTGTAGCCAATGAGTGTGGCTTTCCAATGATACCCCATGATATGATAATTGGGGATCTAATACGATTTATGATAAAGAAAAGCAGGGTCCCCCTATAGGGGGACCTTAAGGCTTAACAGGAACACATTGCTTTTTGACTGAAAACGATCAGCGAAATACTGGCTCTAGGATATTAGATCCACCCTCTTCTATTTTAATCCTCTGAATGTGATGGAATGTAAAAGTAGAAATACCCAGATAAACGAGTACTCTGGTAAAAGTCCTCTATTCAAATTCTACTTAAGTAAAAATAGAGAAGTATTTGCTATTGAATGTACTTATGTATATAAAGTAAAAGTACACATTCTACATGAAGTTTGTGTATTCCAGTGCTAGGGAGCATTCAACCCTTGATCCATTGACCTCTATAGGTTATGATAAAGCGGTATGTGGTCCAGTTATGCTGCTCTGATTAAAGGTTATGTTAAAGTAGTATGTGGTCCAGTTATGCTGCTCTGATTACGTTTATGTTGTATATATTATGTTTTCTATGCAAAATCCTTTTCTTCAAAGTAACTAGTAACTGATGGGTTCAGATAAATGTAGTGGAGTAAAAAGTACCATATTTCCCTTGAAATGTATAGTGGAGTAAAAGTATAAAGTTTCCTAAAATAAAAGTACTCACATAAAGTGCAAGTAGCTCGAAATTGTACATAAGTACAGTACTTGAGTAAAAATACTTTCCACCACTGTTCATGTGTGATAATGAGTCCCCTTTACATATATATTTTTACTTCACTGTATCACAGCCTCATGACAATTCACCAGGATTTAGAGACCATTCAGGGAATGTATCGCTGAGCTACATTGAGATTTTCAGATGTTCACGTTAGATTAGATTCATTTTAGATTGCTTGCCATGAAATCGCAGAAATAAAACAATTTGCCAGGAATCTTCCAGAAATTAAAAGCTTTTGATACCAAATCACAGCATGAACCTTTCTGAAGTGTCCTCCGAGGTCCTGTGGTCTTAATACTGTCTTTCGTAGGAATATTTGACATCTTGTTTTCAAATCTTGAGTGATCAAAAACGGCTCCATGTTGCACCAAAGGGATCAGAAGAAGAGTCATATTGTTGATAAATGACATAATATCCCTCTACACTCAATATCTTATCATTTGAATAGACGAGATTCAAAACAAAACGATTATTACAGATTAAAGGCATAGTTCAGATTTTGGGATATTAAGTTGTATGAAATACTTGCCAGTAGTGTAGTAGAGGCAAAGCTATTCGAGTTATGGCATGGTTTTGAACGGTTCTGTCCAGATTCTGAGCGAACAAGGGAGGTTTAGACGGGCAGCAAAGTGCAGAAATGGGGTCACAAAACCAAAATGTTTGAATCCCCACTACCCCCAAAACAAAACCACTGTCCTCTAGCTGCATTTTGAAACAGCTGATTATATTAGTTTTAGATTAGATTAGATTCAAATGTATGGTCATCATACAGCACAAATACAGTACAACAAAAAGAGATTTGGAATCCAACCAGAGTGCAAATGTAACAGTAAAGTGCAACAGTAATATACAATGTATTTTATAATCACAGCGAGAGCCTTCTTCACCCCTCCTCCTCCTTCCTCACCATCACGGCGGAAGCTTCTCTCACCCCTCATCCTCTCACACCCTTATATGGGCAGTATCCGTTCCCCGGATGCCCACTCTGCCAGCACATCAATCAACACGGCTGTGACGGATTCCCTCATCAGCGAGAGGATACTTCAGCCCGCAGATCCTGCTATACCCTCGTCGGAGTGTTAAACTAGCTTCCTAGGACCTCCGCTCCAGTACACCTCCTACCTGGACGTCCCGTGCTGCACAAGGAGTGCTCCTGCTCTCGCCTATTACCCCTTCATGTACCTATTGCCCCGTGCTACACAAGGAGTGCACCTGCTCTCACCTACTGTACATTCCTGTGTCTGTTGCCCCGTGCTGCACAAGGAGTGCTCCTGCTCTCACCGATAATACATTATTTTTTTATTTTTTATTTTTTGCATTTATTGCTTTTTACTACCGGGCAGTCCGGTAGAGAGAGAGAGAGGAAGAACGGGAGACAGAGCGGGGGGAGACATTCGGCAAAGGACACCGGGTCCGGGAATCGAACCCGGGTTGGCCGCTTCGCGACGCAGCGCGTTACATGGTTTCGCCACTTGGGCGCCCCGATAATACATTCTTGTACCTGTTGCACATTTCTGCATACTCTGTAAACCTGTCTGCTTGGGGAATAACATTAAACCACCCTAAAATGCTCCATTCTCTCTCCTCCTGCTATTGGGCTCCACCAAACCCCATCCTAACAATGTACAGGTGATTAGACTGGGTATAAAATATATAAATTAGTACTAGTGAGTAATAGTGCTAATCAGATGTATGTACAGAGTTGTAGTATTAATATGTACAGGTATAAAGACAATATGGTAGTAATCATATTGGCCAGCAGTGTAAATAGTAAGAGTAGGTAAGCGATATGTGATATAGTATTTACAGATATTTAAAAAGTATTATTATGCAGGTATGTACAGACAGATGTGGTTATATATATATATATATAAGGCGGCTGCATACTGTATATATATTTATTCTTACCGTATATATACTACGTAAGAATAAATATACAGTATGCAGCCGCCTTACCAGTGAAACGGCTCCAGCGTGTAGTAATACTAGAAACAAAATAGAGCCAAATGATTGCATAATCCACAGTGCTGGAGGACGATGATGTTGCGTTAGAAAGAGGTAACTCTTTTGCCTGCATGGTGTGGATTCAAATGTTTTGGTTTTGTGACGCCATTTGCTTTCGGTTGACTTGGAACTCTGACCACGGGACTGTAATTCCTACTCTGTATTTTCCCCACTTTGCCAATAGAAAATTATGTATTTTATAGCCTTAACCACTTTTAACTATGCTGTTCTCTTCAATTACTGTTTTAATTATGCTCTTAAAATGTATAAAATGTCCATCTATGCTGTGTTTACCTGGCATTTACATCTTAGGACTACAGTTGAAAACTAGCTACCCAGCTAACACTGGCATATTTACAGTGGGGGTATTCTGTCTCATTACTGTTGAATAATGTGCACAAATAAACGTAATAAACTAAACTAAACTAAGTCAGCTAATAGCTTTGCTTCCAATGGGCCTGGTCTACAAGATACACTACATGACCAAGGTACCCATGTACATGTCAAAATACTTCCCAAAGGTCAGTGAATACCACGATCACAACACCAGAGGGAGCTCCACAAATCATGTTAAACCCAGATTCGGCTCAAACAAGGGACTAAACATGTTTCGCAATTATGCCACATCAATGTGGAACGCCCTACCTAAAGCTGTAAAGGAATGTGAATCACTACCCACTTTCAAAACCACTCTCAAAGAACACCTACGGGAGACTGCAATTCGAAACTGGCCCCTGTAAATGTCCTAACCCAACCCCCTCCAATGTACAGTCATTTACCTAATATGGTTTTGTCAATATTCCAATGTACAGTTTTGCTTGTTTGTACAGTGTTCCCCCCCCCCAACCCCCTCCAATGTACAGTAAATTACAGAGTATGGTTGTCAATATTCCAATGTGCAGTCTTGCTTGTACAGTTGTACAGTGTTCCCCCCCACCCAACCCCACCCAACCTCCTCCAATGTACAGTTTTTACGTCAAATGTATATACTCCCTTTTCTGGACTCTTTTTGTATCACAAACAGTACTGTATTTGCAAATCTGGTATGTCATAAATGTATAGATGTAGCAGTACTGTCTATCTGTATGTCATGTATGTCATATATGTCCTGATGAATTGAAAATGGGGGACCCTGATGTAAACAAGACGAAAGTCTTTCTCTGGTCTGCATCCCCTTAACAATTGTGTGTATTGAGCTGTACTGTATTGTACCCATTCTGCAATCTGTTAATAAAGTTTTCAATCAATCAATCAATCAATCCACTACACTACTGGCAACTTAATGTCCAAAAATCCAAACTATCCCTTTAAGAGATTCCTTGTTCCATAGGTTCCAGGCTTCCTGGTGGTGTATGACACGTGTGTGTGGCACCTACTGCTAACCGTTACCCCCCCCCCTCTACAGAATGGCTCCTTCCAAAAGCTTTATTTTATGTTTTTGGTCAGGTTTCTTCCTGTCAATAAGAGGACACAGCCCATCTATTCGCACAGAACAAAAGAAAAACTAAACAAAACCAAAAGAAAAGTTGAATGTGAATATTAAGTTCCACTCTTCTGTTCTGTACCGGTTTATCCTCAGAGTGACACTGATTCATTCCATCATACACACCGTGACCGAAACCACAGGCCAAGATGAACACAACTCACCAGGACATAGATTTTAAACAAAAATGTTGAAATCACACCAAACACTTTTGGCTCACTTGTAATTATTCTCCATCTCTCTCTCTTTCTCTTTCTCTCTCTCTCTCTCTCTCTCTCTCTCTCTGGGTGTTTGCAACTTTTGTGCGTCATTATTCGGTTGATCAGCTGTCAGCGTCATGGCTTTCACTTAACTGACAAGGAAACATGGTTTAAAGATCTTGCCAAATTGTCCTTGTTTAGTCGAGGATTGTAGTCTTGCGGTAGCTAAGGAGGTGGGAGTCCTAAGCATAAAGTCAGAAGATTTCTTTTTTAATGTGAATTGTGATTTTAAACCAGGGTGGAGAGCTTTGTATAAACTCCCCTCAAAGAAAATAACTGGAGATTTGCAGTGGATAATTCTCCATGGAGCTGTTGCTGTAAATTTATTCATATCTGTTATGAATCTTAATGTGACAAACAAATGTCCTTTCTGTGGAGGCATGGAAAATATCTTCCATTGTTCTTTAGAGTGTGGAAGGCTTGATGATTTATTTAATATATTGGAAATCTTGTTTTTGTCTTTCAATGAGGAATGATTCAAGGCTGTTTTTATATTTGGAGCTGGTTACAGGAAAAGCGATGCTATTAAGTGGAAGCTGCTAAATTTCCTCTTGGGTGAAGCGAAAATGGCGATATATATTACAAGAAAAAACGAAATCAAAAGAGAAGTGGTTCAGGAGTTGATCAGTGTGTTTTTAGCAATGGTAAGAGCAAGGGTCTGGATAGGTTTGAGGTTTTATAAGGAGATGGAAAATATAGATACTTTTGTGGAACAATAATGATGTAATTTGCTCGGTGGTGGATGAGGAGGTAAAATTCAGAGGTGTTTTCATGTAAAAGTGCCTATAGGGCAATTAAAATGTTTATATGGTTATGTGGTTGGAGTTGCACTTTACACTTGCATGTGTTCTTTAGTTTGATGAGGAGATTTATTTGATTGTATTGGTACATTCCTTGTAGTGATAGCGTGTAAATAAGGTTTTTCTAAAAAATTTAAATCTCTCTCTCTCTCTCTCTCTCTCTCTCTCTCCCCCCTCTCTCTCTCTCTCTCTCTCTCTCTCTCTCTCTCAGTGCTCAAGGTCTCTCTCAGTGCTCAAGGTCTCTCTCCTCAAGTCTCCCTTCCTATTTGGTCACAACATCCAAGTAATTTTCTTGTGGCAACAGAAGAAATGGAAGGAATGCGTGGGAATTCAGGAGAAAAAGTCACTTTCCAAAACATAGAAGGTGCTAGAAGATGTCAGCTGAAACACAGCGTTAGTGGGAGTGTGGGAGACCACAGTCTAAATATTATGCTAAGGCATCTGCTCGTCACGCCTCACTGGCACTCGCTCAGGAATACCGGCGAATTGGTGTTATCTAAACAATGCTCTGGTGGGGATTATCCACAGTCATTTACTAATCCTCAAAGGAAAGGGGAACGAAAACCCCAGTCAACAAGGTGCAACGCTTAAACCTCCATTTATTCATTCATCTGAAATTCCACGTCAAAAAAAATTTCACCAGTCGATTTGTCATAATATATTATGATTGAGTTATGAAAAGGGAATTCTTTAATTTTAGATGCGATACACTCACAGATGCAATGCCTTGGCTCCTCCTCCTCCTCCTCCTCATCCTCCCCTTCACACCTCTTCCTCCTCCCCCCTTCAAAGATTCAGATTCCTTTATTTAGCCATTTGTGTAAACACATAGGTAATTGTTGCGGCATTTACAGTGTATGCATTTTAATTTTCTTTTTTTCACAATAATAATAACAACAGACACAGGAAAAAAACAGTGCAGTGGAGGATTAATAATTAAAATAAATATAAATAAATATATATATCAAGTGTAAAGTGAAGTGCAGCATTTTGCCAGTGTCATTGTGCCAGTGTCACTTGGGGGGGGGGGGGGCTGAGTCATTGATCCGCCTATAGCGGCTGAGGGGAAAAAACTCAGTCTCTGTCAGGCTTTCACAGCCTTTGGTATCCGCAACCTCCTCCCAGAGGGGAGCAGGGTGAGGAGGCCGTAGCCGGGGTGGGAGGGGTCAGCCATGATCTTCTTTGCTCTCTTCAGCACCCTGGAGTCGTACAGGGACTTGAGGGAGGGCAGGGGACAGCCGATCACCCTCTCCGCAGAGCGAATCACCCGCTGCAGCTTGACGAGATCCTCACCTCATCCTCCTCCCCTCCACACCTCCTCCTCTTCCACCTCCTCCTCCTCCTCCCCTTCACACCTCCTCTTCTTCCTCCTCTTCCTCCTCCTCCTCCTCCTCCTCCCCTTCACACCTCCTCTTCTTCCTCCTCGTCCTCGTCCTCCTCTTCCTCCTCCCCTTCACACCTCCTTCTCCTCCTCATTCTATGTGGCTGAGCTCATCTGACGCGGAACACCTTCATTATCACATCTCCTCACAACCGAAAAATTCAGATTATTTTTTATCTGTGAAATGCCCCTTTAAAACGATGAAAAGACGTCTTGATTATCAGTTTAAAGTTAGTTTTCCTCCCCTTAATTTGACTCTATCCGCTGTTCACCTATTTCCCTGGGTGGTTGCCCCCCCCCCCCCTTAATCCTTAATTTGTCTGTCTCTGCATAAAAACCTACAAAATTAGATAGTTGCCATTTGAAAAAGGTTCAGGATTGTCGGCGTGAGAAATCAGTATAAGTAATGCTCACGACTTCACCCTCTCCACTGAAATGACGTTCAGGGAATGGTTTCGCTTCTGTGGTTTGACCCGTTTCCAAACATGCCCTCCTTAATCCTTGTGTTTAATTCCACAGTGAAAAGTATAATGTGACCCCTGAGAATGAGCAATTACTGAGACCTACGCCTGATTATATGATATTACATGACAATAACGTCTCACTAGACTGTATGTCCGTGGTTCTCAAACCTTTTTGGTCAGGCCCCCTTTGGGTAATTGGGAACATTTAACCTTTTTTTTTAAATGACCAAATGTATTAGTGTAGCCAGGAAAGCGATTAAAAAAAATACCACAACATCTAGGTTGTATTTTTCTTCCCCCTACCAGTCTCTTTTCATTCGGATATTAAACTTGAGGTTCCTCTTACTGTTCTCATGTGCATTTATTAGGTCTCAAAGTTAGATAGCCACTTCAAATTGTATTTAGAAAAAACTGTACCTTCTCAGGCTTTTATTTTGAAGGAAAAATCGTGGCCACCTCAGTAGATGTGAAGTCAAGGGAGAGGGTAGATGTGAAGTCAAGGGAGAGGTGTGCCTCGTCATGCTTTCTTGTTTTTGTCTTTGTAATGTGATGAACACCTGTTATGGGTGCGTCAGCTTTAGTTCCTGAGAGTCACAAACTGATTTTTTCTCTCCATGGTTGCATAGCTTTACGTACAGTACCATGAGTTAGCTAGCTTGCTACCACAGGTGATATAATAATAATAATAATAATAATAATAATAATAATAATAATAATAATAATAATAATAATAATAATAATAATAATAATAATAATAATAATAATAATAATAATAATAATAATAATAATAATAATAATAATAATAATAATAATAATAATAATAATAATAATAATAATAATAATAATAATAATAATAATAATAATAATAATAATAATAATAATAATAATAATATCTTAAATGTATATAGCGCCTTTCAGGAGACCCAAGGCGCTTAACAGGAGGGGGCAGCTAAGGGAGGGGAACAGGGAACAACGTACCAACAAAATAATAATCAAAAGGAAAGAAAGAAAGAAAAAGAAAAAGGGAAATCAGGCAGAGTCTTGTTAACAGAATTCGGCTATAGGGCGACAATAATGTGGTCAAGAGGCATGGTTTCTATCTTGAGCCTGACCTGGCGTGGTTTCTTTTATTCACATGGAAAGAGCAGCAGCAACATACAGGTCTTCTCTCACTGAGAGACATTGGGGGAGAGAACGAAATGGGAGTATACCTTTGCTTTTATACTCGCCATAAGGTGGAGTACCTGGGTGGCTCCGCCTAGAGCGCCCTCTAGTGGGAACAGATATATATGCAACTAGACAGTCACTGGTGGAGACAATTATATATGCAGGTAAACAGTTACTAGTGTAAACAGCCATATGTACAGTTAGACAGTTACTCACAATCCTACACAGAACCTCTGATCTCAACAGTCTTATCACACTTGTTACTTCTTACTGATGCACTGCTCTGTTGTATGTTAAATACCCTGTTGTATGTCCGTTCTATTTTATAATTTTTAGACTATTTTTAAACTGAATCATTTTAAACTATTTTTATTATTTGTATTACTGAATCAAACTGTAAACAGAGAGCATATTGGGATGCTAGATCCTAATGTGAAACACTGTGATTTACCATACCTTGCTACCTTATCTTTTTTATGCTCGCTTATGCCTGTATTTTTTACTGTTGTGAAGCACTTTGAACTTCAACCTCTGTATGAAAAGTGCTATACAAATAAAGTTATTATTATTATAGAGTAATTTACAAATTTGGTGAAGAGGTGGGTTTTGAGTTGGGATTTGAAAGAGTCCAGGGATGTAGCACTACGGATGTTTGGAGGGAGTGAGTTCCAAAGGGTGGGTGCGGCCACAGAGAAGGCTCTGGGACCAACAGTCCGCATGTTGGTGGTGGGGATGGAGAGGAGACCGGACTCAGCTAGGTACCGGGTAGCAAGGGAGTGAAGGGATTTGTAGGTGATGAGGAGGATCTTGTAATTGATGCGGGACTTGACTGGAAGCCAGTGGAGGTGGATGACTGAGGGTGGGGGTGATGTGGTGCCAGGACTTGGTGCGGGTGAGAATCCTAGCAGCAGAATTGTGTACGTATTGTAACCTGTTTCAATAACCTGATATAACTGCTTTCGTGTCACGGTGACCTAGCAACAGTGTTTGTTTACAGCTCTCTTGTGCAACACATTGTAGTTCGCTCAGGGCCAGCCGAAACCGGACGTGGTCACTTGTCCGAAACCGACGCTCATTGGTTGTTCAGCCTTGTAACCCGAGATTGGAAGCACGTAATAGGTCAAGTAGGGTGTCAACAATGGCCATTTTAGCTTTCCACCGATGTGTAGGTTGATCTGCAAAATAACCTTGCTAGGCCGACAGATGAGGGCAAAGTGCTGCGAAGTGTGCGAGCGTGACGGCCCGCCATTGTGCCGGGTGATATTTAAGAGGTTAATCTGAATATATTTCGTTCCGCTCAGATTTCTTCTGTTCCACTGGTAGTCTTGGATAGCCAGACCTCTCTCCACACTGTGTTAGCTCTGTGCCAGCAGTAAACAAGTGGAGCCACCATATAACTATATGAAAGAACCACATTTCTTTTCTCCCTCCATCCCCCAGTTTGAGAAGCACTGTTGTGTGTTATGGAGTAAGATACATTGTATTAGCACACCCCTATTGGACTATATACTTGTACAATCAAAACATACTTGTTCATACTTCACTGTTCATACTTTTTGCACATAACTGCCCAATTGCACAGCCCACTGTACTGTTATTTTATTGTATTATTATTAGTGTATATACTTGACCACAGTGTACCGTCCTGGGCTATTTTTAGATTTTTTTTTACTTATAATTATACTATATTCTATTGTGCTTCTATTTAATATTATACTTTTTTTTTAATCCTCTCTTTCTCCGATTTTTCTCTGTTTTTCTCCCCATCCCAATTTTAGTCGTTGTGCCAATTCCCCCCCTCCCCTACCTGGTTGTTGTGCGCATGTTCTCCTACTGGTCGGTACAAGGGAACCCTGATGTCATCCGCACGCTTCCTCCGACACGTGCGGCGACAGCCAGTGACTCTTTTTTCACCTGGCAGCGAGGACTCTCATTGGTGAAGTGTAACGCGTGGGAGGTCACGCTGCCTTCATCAAGTCCTGCCTCCGCTGAGCAAGCGCCCAGACCTGACCTGTAGGCGTCACTGTCCACAACGCCAGATTCCCACCCATGACTTGCCCTCCCCCTAACCCAGCCAAACGAGTTAGTATGACGATCAGCCCAAGCCTCAAGCAATGCTGACTCCGGGAGTCGAGACCGCAGCCTCTTGCATTGGTGACGAGCGCAATCTCCGCTACGTCACCTGACGGCCCATGCTTCTATTTAATTTAGTCTATATCCCATTTTATTTTACTCCACCTTTTTATTTTATTACATTTATTAATGTTGTACCGAAAACGACCAAAGCAAATTCCTTGTATGTGAAAACTACTTGGCAATAAAGACCTTTCTGATTCTGATTCTGAAGATTCCCAATTATGGTCACTAATCGTGTTTCTCAGCGAGTAAACACTGGCATAATCTTACAGCATCAGATGATCGCTCTAGTCTTAACTGGCATGATGACTTTTCTGTTGTGTTTCCAGAAGTCAGAGTCTCTATTAAACCAGAACTCCCATTACTCCCCATTGCCGTGCATGGTGGTGTGAGTGGCACACGGGCTATTTGTGTTTTCCTTCGGTCATGACGCTTTATCACGGGGTGTATCTTGGATGGGGATGTGGTGGGGATTGATGTGTGGGGTGTTTGGGGGACTGGCTGTTCCGGGGGGGGTTCACATGCCTTCGAGCAACACTGTACTTATTGTACTTATTTTATGCTTATTCTTATTTCTGCATTTTATACATTGTTTTAATTCTGTCGACTGTATGCTGATGTTATGCTACTTGCTGTAGGGCACTTGTGAAAGGTGCTATATAGAGTAGTTATTATTTATTTATTATTATAAAAAATGTATTAATTGAAATGTCTGTAAAGTCAAGATATTGAAAATGAGGGTGACCTCAATTATCCTTTTCGAGAATAAATAAAGGTTTGAATGAATGAATGAAAAACAACTTGCACAGACACACACCCGCCTCGCTGAACACAACGCTGAAATGTGTTCTAAAGTGGGGACTATTTTTTGGTGAGACTTTAGTGCTGGCAAAGTGGTCGCTTTGTAGAACTAAGAGGACTCATTCCTCTGTGCTTTGCGGATATCGGGTAACGCGTGAGGTTAAAAAATGTTTTGTCCAAAACGGATCATATGTAGCCTGCAGATATTGTAGTGGTTAAGACCACATGTACCACTGCTGGCCTGGGATCGAGTCCCACCGGGAACCTTCTCTCCTGGGTCTGTCCCAACTCTGCCCCCCCCCCCCCCCCCCCCCTCTCTCAATGTCCCTCCCCTTTCACTGCCGCACTATCAAACGGTTAACGCTTTCACTGTGACAATACACAGAAGGTTAACCCTTTCACTGCCACACTACAGTCGGTAGTGTGATAGTAAAGGTTTAACCTTCTGTAGTGTGGCAGTGAAAGGGTTAAGCTAACCTAGTTGTACAGTAAATGACCAAGTAAGGCTTTGTCAGTATTCCAATGTACAGCGTAAAATGTGTGTGTGTCCCCTACCCAACCCCCCCCCCCCCCCCCCCCCCCCCCCCACCTCCAATGTACAGCCCTTACCCACCCACCCAACCCCACCCCACCCACCCAACCTCCTACAATGTACAGTTTCTACGTCAAATGTATATACACTCTTTTTCTGGACACTTTTGTATCACAAACGATACTGTATTTGCAAATCAGATATGTCATAAATGTATAGATGTAGCAGATGCCTATCTGTATGTCATGTATGTCATATATGTTATGATGAATTGAAAATGGGGGACCCTGATGTAAACAAGACGAAAGTCTTTCTCTGGTCTGCATCCCCTTAACAATTGTATGTATTGAGCTGTACTGTACTGTACCCATTCTGCAATCTGTTAATAAACTTTTCAATCAATCAATCAATCAAGGTTGGAACAGAACGCCCCACCCTCCCAGTGGTGGAAAGTAACTAAGTATTTTTCCTCAAGTACTGTACTTTTAAGTACAATTTCAAGCTACTTGTACTTAACGTGAGCATTTTCATTTTAGGACACTTTATACTTTTACTTTTATTTCAAAGGAAATATTGTACATTTTACTCCACTACATTTATCTGAACCCATCAGTTACTAGTTACTTTGAAGAGAAATATTTTGCATAGAAAACATGGTTAAACTTTTTTAAGCCTGACATCTTCAAGAGGACGTAATCAGAGCAGTATAACTGCAGGACCACACATAGGCCAATGGATCAAGGGTTGAATTCTGCCAAGCACTGGAATACACAAAAGTCACAATGTGTACTTTTACTTTAGATACTTAAGTACCGGCATGCTAACTAGTTAGGCGGCCCTGAAAAAATTACTCAATAATCAACTAGGCTGCAGTAAAAAACTTAAAACCAGATTCTCAAACATAAACATAAAGACAGACAACACGCTCATCACAGACAAGCTGGATGTAGCCAATTACTTAAACATTTTCTTCACAAACATAGCCACAACACTGGTAAACAAACTACCCTCCCACTCAGGGCATTATGGGGTAGAACACATAGTAGCATACTACAAAAACCTAGGGGTCCGCAAAGACGACTTCAAACTGGAAATGGTAACAACAGATGAGGTACTCAAAAAACTGAGCGCCCTCCAACCTAACAAGGCCACTGGCCATGACAACATCCCCTCCAAATTCCTCAGAGACTCAGCAGCCGCCATAACCCCAGTCATCACACATAATAAACCTATCCATAAAACAGGGACACGTCCCCAAGGACTTCAAATTTGTGAGAGTGACCCCTCTGCACAAAAAGGGCAGCAAATTAGACCCAGGCAACTACCGCCCTGTTTCTATTCTTACATCCATCTCGAAAGTCATGGAAAAAAGTACCTAGCGGAAAAAAATTGAATCTACGAATTCCAAACTGGCTTCAGAACATCCCACTCCACTGACACATGCCTTCTCTATTTGAACGAGCTGGATGCAATCCTACCTTGAGGGGAGAGAACAGATGGTGGAGGTAAATGGTACTCTATCCCCCCCCCCTCACAGTGAGCTGTGGTGTTCCACAAGGAAGCATACTAGGACCGCTACTGTTCCTAATTTATGCAAATGACATGTTGCAGCTTGTGACTGCAGCTTGTTCTTGTTTGCGGACGACTCAGCCCTGCTGGTCTCTGACAAGAACAAGTTACAGGTTGAAAAAACCCTCAGCTCAGAACTCGGCAGAATCTGCACCTGGCTCGCTGATAACAAACTATCATTACACCTGGGTAAAACAGAGTCCATTCTCTTCTGATCAAATAACAAACTCAGCAAGACCGACAGCTTCTCAGTTACAGTGGGTGACAATATTGTCACAAGGAAAGATGAAATTACATACCTAGGTTCCATCCTAGAGGCAAATCTTTCCTGTGACAAAATGGCATCCAAGGTAATAAGAAAAGTCAACCAACGAACTAGATTCTTGTACCGGATCTCCTCTCTGGTAAACAAGAATACCCTGAAGACTCTGGCAGGAGCACTCATTCAAGGGTACTACGACTATGCTTGCACCTCATGGTACCAAAGCACCTCAAAGGCGCTAAAAACAAGATTACAAACTTCACAAAACAAACTGGTCAGA
>NC_140179.1:55773280-55810780 GCF_963971535.1 Notolepis coatsorum | reverse complement strand
TATATATACATATGTGTGTGTGTGTGTGTGTGTGTGTGTGTGTGTGTGTGTGTGTGTGTGTGTGTGTGTGTGTGTGTGTGTGTGTGTGTGTGTGTGTGTGTGTGTGTGTGTGTGTGTGTGTGTGTGTGTGTGTAACAGACAGGTGGCGGTGATGAGAATGTGTGATTCACTTTGCTCCTTATTTGCATACATATGACAACCATCTGTGCTAATAGGCCTCTCCCATGTCTCCATTAGGCTCCGTGCCACGCGCCTCCATCACAGTGGAACGGCATCGTACCAACATTATGCCCACGGCCGCCAACTTAATATGCCGCCTCCGCGCACAGGCTGAGGCCCTCTAGCGACGCCAGGCTGAGGCTTTTGGGAGCAAAGCTGCACTTTTTCTTTTTTTTCTTTTTTACTCTATTGCCAACAGCAATACAATATGACAGTACAGACAAAATAAAATAAAGTAAACACTTACAAATAAATAACCTTGAGATTGGGTCCCTCCTCCAAAACATTTCCGCCTACACAAATATACCTACACATTTCCCTCTCTATATATACATACCCATAATACACACATGTATACTTCCCTCCATCCTGTCACAAAGTAGTGTGTCCCAAGCCTACCCAAGATAGCTAGTAATTGACTTCCATCTCCTCTCAAAGAGAGGCATCTTCAGCTGTAGCTGGGCTGTGATGTGTTCCATCGTATACATGTTTAACTTTCTGTATCCATTGAGCAATCATGGGGGGCTCAGGTTTCCGTCAATCATTTTCACCTTCAGAGGTGACTGGTCCGTTCAGGGCCAGCCGAAACCGGACATGGTCATTTGTTCAAAACTGACGCTCGTTGGTTGTTTGGTCTTGTAAGCCGAGATTGGAAGCACGTAATAGGTCGGGTAGGGTGTCAATCGAACAGTGGCCCTTTTAGCTTTCCAACAATGTGTTGGTTGAGCGCGTCGGTGCGGTGATATTTAAGAGGTTAATCACCCAGCCAAAGGTGCCAGTGTAAAATTTGGTTGTTTTTCATTTCATTTTTATTCGTTCCGTTCATGGTAATGCACAGTTTCATAAAAGGAAAAAAGTGTTTCAAAGCACCTCTCAATTGGCACATTCCATGAGTGAAAAGGAGCAACACACAAAAGGAGAAACACATCTTATTATGCCTGCCCCCTTACTCAAAACAATAAATAGACAATAGAAATAGATGGTGTGTCAATTACAATTATTTAACACTAGCACAGCCATGGAGAAAATGCCACTGATTCCCGCCAGGAACTGGGTCAGATGACCGACAGCTTATGAGAAATATGAGAAAAATAAACAGTGTAAACTATATAATTACCTCTGAATATAAAAATATGAGGGTTACCACAATGAAATGTAGGTTTGAGTGACATACATTTATTTTTATTTTTTATTTTTTATTATTATAATTATTTTATTTTTTGGATGGAAGAGCCACACATTGACGGGCAAAGAGCCACATGCGGCTCGCGAGCCACGGGTTGGCCACCCCTGCGCTAGACGCTCGCAAAGTGCTGTGACTTTCGTCTGTTCCAATGGCCCATATGTGGAATAACGTTCTAATTACATTTTGAAATTTCAGAAACCGTGCCAGATAAAACGGGTACTTTTAGGAAAAGTCATTAAGTGACAGAGCTGGAGCTCGACCGAGTGAAGAGGATATTTATTGAAAATGCCTAGGGGTCATTTGACCCCTTGTCGGCTGTGCTAGTGTTAACAATCAATATTTACAATAACATGAAACAAATTTAATAAATAGTCATACAGAAAGCTATTACACTTCAACTTCATAGTCTAATTGTTCTTTCTTTATACACGTTCTTGAACTGAAAGATACTTGTACAACTCTTTAAATCATTCTGTAGAGAATTCCACAGTTTTACGCCACACACTGACATACACATCTGCCTTAAAATAGACGCTTAAAATGAAATGTCATTCTATGGTGCTCGTCCTCTGAGCTAAAAACAACTTCTGCAAGCTTTCTGGCAGTCCTCTTGCTTTGTCCCCTTCAATTCCAATCAATTCCAATCAAATCAATTCCTTCAATTACTGTTTTTCTTAAATTCCACAAACGTTTTGCCTTTTTTGAGACACAAGGCTTTCGCCAAACAGCAGCGATATATGTAAGTTGGAGTTCTCCAGAATCTACTGTACAGTATGTGAATGTTGACCAGGGGTGTAAAGTACTTGAGTAATTGTACTTCGTTACAATACTTAAGTACTGTTTTTGGGGATTTGTACTTTACTTGAGTATTATAAGTTTGTATACTTGTACTCAATTACATTTCAGAGAAAGAAAACATACTTTTTACTCCTTACATTTAAAATGCAGACCTACAAAGTACAAAGTACAAATCTCGCAGGTCCAACCATTTTAATTAGTATTTGTTTCTCTGGCCGAACTAACGTTAACATATATTAATCCTGCGGCCGAGCTTTATTTAAAATCAGCCAATCAAATCCACATCAATGGAAAATGAACCCGCCCATACCCATGCTGATTGTGTTATGGTTTGACACCAACCCCAAACGCACGACACAAGAGAGTAGGAATTCAGAGTTGCCAAAAACAAGGGCTTGTTTATTGAGACTAATTAATGAGCACAGAATAGGCAAGTCTAACAAGACAGGTACACAAGCAAGGGGGGAAATGTTCTGCTGCTCTGCAGCTTCTCCCGTGGTGGTAGTAGGGGGTAGCAGATGCTGACGTCTGAACCGCTCTGCAGACTTCTCTCGGCAGAATCTCCGAGGTGTTGCGGAACCGAGAGAGAGAGAGAGGGAGCGAGTCAACAAGGGTGCAGGTAGAACGAGCAGGAGAACAGGAGAGGTGACTTGTACCCAAATACAAAAGTTATCCAAGTGAACTAATCTTCGTGTAAATACACACAGTGAGCAAAGTTCAAAAACACAATCCCAAGTGAATATCTTCGTGTAAATACACACAGTGAGCACTGTTCCAAAACACAATCCCAAGTGAATATCTTCGGTGCAAAAATAGACACTGAGAGTGAAGTCCAAAAAACAATCCAATGTGAATAATATCTTCGGTGTGAAACAACACACAGTGGGAGATGTAAAGTCCCAAAATATTATCCCAGTGAGAACAACAAAAAGGCGATCGCTGGGTGAGTGACTGTCTGATAAAAAAGGTGGTAATCTTCAGTGTTATAGAAACACACGAAAACGGAATTTGATCAAGACAGTCAGTAAAAAACTCACCCAGACGTAGTGCGTAATGGTGCTGGAACAGCAGCGGAGCGAGCGCGTCGCCACGGGGAAAAGGTGTCCAAGAGGAAGGCTTCTTGGAATTTCCTGGAGGTAAAGCACAGAGAGCAAACAGCAGCAGCAGCAGGAACGGAGAATGCAAACAGAGAAATATCAAAACGATCCAACCAACTTGAGTGGGGAAACGGGGTATAAATAATACGGGATTGATTGATTGACAAGCAGTGACAGCTGGGGAATGTGATTGAAAAGCGTGTGGACGGGAGAGAACCAATCAACGACGTCTCTGGGAAGAAGCGTGTGAATAGGGGAATGAAATGATTAACAGAAAACTTAAAGGGACAGAGCGAGTGGGAGAGCAGCGGACCAATCATCACAGTACTTCAAGAAGCCCGTGGTGGGGAAAGAGCCAAACCTTACAGTACCCCTCCCTCCACGGGAGCCACCCGGCGACCCACACGGCCCCGGCCTGCCCGGACGGGACCCAAGGAAGCCGGCGATCAGGGGCACTGGAGAGGGGGACAAAGACAGAGGCCCGGAGAGGGGGACCGGAGACGTGGACAGAGGACCGGCGAGGGAGGCCGGAGACGGGGACTGGGACCCGACAGTGGAGGCCGGGCACAGGGACAGAGAACCGGCGAGGAGGGCCGGAGACGGGGACTGGGGCCCGACAGCGGAGGCCGGGCACGGGGACAGAGGACCGGCGAGGGAGGCCGGAGACGGGGACTGGGACCCGGTGAGGGGGCTGGACGGCACCTGAAGACACCGGGCACGACAGGAGGAGCTCCACCCCTTGATGGCACCGGAGGACCAGGCGATGTGGGGCTCGTGCAGTGCGAGCCAGGGCCTGCCCAGGACCACAGGGACAAGAGGAGAGCTGGTGACGAAAAACTGGAGCCTCTCAACGTGGTCACCAGCAACGGTGAGAAGGACTGGACAGGTGCGTTGAGTGACGTCAGCCAGGCGGCGATGATCCATTGCGAAGACCTCCAAGGGCCTCTCGAGGTCCTCAAGTGGAATGTTGGCCCGGGTGGCAAACCCAACGTCCATGAAACTCCCCTCAGCACCAGAGTCCATGAGTGCACCCACCGTCGCCCGCTGGTCCGCCCAGGCTAGGGTGACGTCCGCCAGACGGTTGGGTGGTGCACGGGTGGGGGAACAGGAAAGACGGCTCACCAGGATCTCCCGGGGTCTTGGCGAGCCTGGTCCTCTTGGCCGGGCACGGCAATTGGAGACACGGTGTCCACCCCGGCCACAGTAGAGGCAACGGCCGGAGAAGAGCCTGGACTCCCGTTCGGCCGGGCTAAGGCGGTTGCGTCCCAGCTGCATGGGTTCCTCCTCGGTCACGGCTCGGGAGGGAACAAACCCACCAGTCACGGAGGGGGCAGGGCGGTCAGCACTGTAGAGGCGGCCGCCGGGAAAGGGAGCCCCTGAGCGGCGGTCGATGGCACAGTCGTAAGGCCGGCGAGGCGGAAAGACCTGAGCCCTGGACTCCCTGAAAACCCCCTCGGGGTCGTGGTACTCGGGGGGTACGTCTGGGGTACAGAAAACCTCCTCGAGGTCGTGGTCCTCGGGGGGTACGTCTGGGGTACAGAAAACCTCCTCGAGGTCGTGGTCCTTGGGGGGTACGTCTGGGGTACTGAAATCCTCCTCGAGGTCGTGGTCCTCGGGGGGTGCGTCTGGGGGTCCCCGTCGGGTTCTCTCACGTCTTCTCTCCTGGAGGCGTCCGTCGATGCGGATGGCGAGGCTGAACAGGTCCTCGAGGGAATCAGGTTCCTCCCGGGTCGCGAGCTGGTCCCTGACTGCGTCACTGAGCCCACTCATGAAGGTTAGGCGAAGTGCTGGGTCGTTCCATCCACTCTCCACCGCCGCCAGTCGAAACTCCAGGACGTAGTCAGTTACCCTGCCGCTCCCCTGTCGGAAGGTCCCCAACCGGGCTCCAGGGTCCAGACCTCGGGCTGGATGGTGGAACACTCTGCGGAGCTCCGCCACGAAGTCTGGATAGGAAAAAACAAAATCTGCCTCCATTGCCCAGGAGGAAGTGACCCACTGGGCAGCATGGCCTGAAAGCAAGTTCGTCATATAGGCCACTTGGGACCCTCTAGCAGTAAAACGGCTTGGTTGATGACGGGAAACCAACTCACATTGCATGATTAATGTGGCACACTCCTCGGGATTGCCGTCGAACAGCCGTGGGACGGAGAGACGGGGTTCCCGAGGTGCGGGATCTGCTGGGACTGCGGGGAATGCTCCTGAAGGAAGTGAGGGAATTAAAGCGTTAACGGTGTCGCTCAGCGTGTGAAGCTGAACGAGAATACCCGACTGTTGTCCTGCCAGAGCGGCCAGGGACCCTTGAATAAGCAGGACCTGCTCTCGGAGTCCCTGTACAGCAGCTGCAGCCGCATCCAGCTGTAGGCTGTGTTCCTTGGCTGACTCTAACTGGACTGCCGCTGCTGTGCTGACTCATCTTGCGGGCGCAGACCGCGCAGGCCAGTATGAACCCCTTGACGTCGTTCCTCATGGTGGGCCACCAGAATCGACGAGCCAGGAAGGAGAACATGCAATGAACGCCCGGGTGGCAGGCGAACCGGCTGGTATGGCCCCACTGGAGGACCCGGGACCGGACTGAGTTGGGGACAAAGAGATGATTAACCGGTACATTGCCTGGAGCGCGATGGAAGCGTAGGGCACGCCTTACCACCCCCTCGATGCCCAAGGTGACTACTCTCTCTGTGTCGGCTGGGGTCGTCATATTGGTTGGATCGTAATGTTATGGTTTGACACCGACCCCAAACGCACGACACAAGAGAGTAGGAATTCAGAGTTGCCAAAAACAAGGGCTTGTTTATTGAGACTAATTAATGAGCACAGAATAGGCAAGTCTAACAAGACAGGTACACAAGCAAGGGGGGAAATGTTCTGCTGCTCTGCAGCTTCTCCCGTGGTGGTAGTAGGGGGTAGCAGATGCTGACGTCTGAACCGCTCTGCAGACTTCTCTCGGCAGAATCTCCGAGGTGTTGCGGAACCGAGAGAGAGAGAGAGGGAGCGAGTCAACAAGGGTGCAGGTAGAACGAGCAGGAGAACAGGAGAGGTGACTTGTACCCAAATACAAAAGTTATCCAAGTGAACTAATCTTCGTGTAAATACACACAGTGAGCAAAGTTCAAAAACACAATCCCAAGTGAATATCTTCGTGTAAATACACACAGTGAGCACTGTTCCAAAACACAATCCCAAGTGAATATCTTCGGTGCAAAAATAGACACTGAGAGTGAAGTCCAAAAAACAATCCAATGTGAATAATATCTTCGGTGTGAAACAACACACAGTGGGAGATGTAAAGTCCCAAAATATTATCCCAGTGAGAACAACAAAAAGGCGATCGCTGGGTGAGTGACTGTCTGATAAAAAAGGTGGTAATCTTCAGTGTTATAGAAACACACGAAAACGGAATTTGATCAAGACAGTCAGTAAAAAACTCACCCAGACGTAGTGCGTAATGGTGCTGGAACAGCAGCGGAGCGAGCGCGTCGCCACGGGGAAAAGGTGTCCAAGAGGAAGGCTTCTTGGAATTTCCTGGAGGTAAAGCACAGGGAGCAAACAGCAGCAGCAGCAGGAACGGAGAATGCAAACAGAGAAATATCAAAACGATCCAACCAACTTGAGTGGGGAAACGGGGTATAAATAATACGGGATTGATTGATTGACAAGCAGTGACAGCTGGGGAATGTGATTGAAAAGCGTGTGGATGGGAGAGAACCAATCAACGACGTCTCTGGGAAGAAGCGTGTGAATAGGGGAATGAAATGATTAACAGAAAACTTAAAGGGACAGAGCGAGTGGGAGAGCAGCGGACCAATCATCACAGTACTTCAAGAAGCCCGTGGTGGGGAAAGAGCCAAACCTTACAGATTGGTCCTTGTGCCAGACTAAAAGCGGGGATATTTGATTAAACACCTGCTATCAGAAGAATAGACAGTCAGACTGACAAGCTACAGAAGATGGCCACAAACAATAGTACAAGTGATGAAGAGGACGAAATGGAACATTTCATTGCCCCGGAATAAACAACGTTTTTACTTTTACTTTTTAGTACTTAAGTATATTTAAAAGTAGATATTTTTTTTATTTTACTCAAGTGTGTTTTTAGCCAGATACTCTGACTTTTACTTGAGTACGATTTTGAGACGGTACCCATACTTTCACTTAAGTATAATTTCTGGGTACTTTTTACACCCCTGTATATATATGTAAGTCGGAGTTCTTCAGAATCTACGTGAATGTTCCCACAATTGTGCGGTCAAAGAATTCTTCTGGATCGGTGGCTTTCATTGGAGAACAATCTTTCAAATGCCGACAGTCCGGGCCACCAGCCCCCAACTTGCTGCTATAATGCACCTGACAAAATCACACAAGAACCGCCGATTAAGTCCACAACCTGTGAAAACAGAGTGAAGTGAAGGCGTCGAAACACCCTATAAACTGTGATTAATCCCACTCAGGAAACTGACACCAAATTGCCCTGTAATGGCGGTTTAGAAACTCCACGGATGCCTTAAGCACATGACAGGTGGACTGGATGTGTCTGTTATTTCAACTTTTTTCTCCCTCGGAAAAGTGGCATGTTATTTTTGTCCTCGGCGGCGCCCTGAGAAGAAGGAGAGGTGTAACAGGGAACTCGTCTCAAAAACATTTCTTGGTCTATATTCACAGGGGAACACACTGTATGCATTTTTGACAACTTTCTAGTTTCATACAGATTGTATTGTATATTTCATTTCAAACTCAAAAGAGAGAGAGAGAGACCTTTCAACTTGTAAGACACTTGTGTACAGCGACAATGAGCTTACAAAACAAGACACAGTTTTTCCTAGTTCAGAGCAAACTGGAGGAACCCTAAGAACCAGTCATTTGAACATGTAGAATAGGTTCCAATTCACATAAATGTCACATATATGTCACATAAAAACACTGAAAAGTCGTAAAATATTCTATGTAGTACAAAAATGGACCCTATAATGTTTTGTTTTTCTAGTGCAGCCAGGTTGTCATCAAACACAGCTGAATATCGCTGCTCTAAACTCTATTATCTGTCACGCGCTGGAGAGGATAATTACTGCCATTAAGAGCATTAAGATGTTGTTTTGAGAAATAATAACCCGCTCACCGGGCCTCCAATCAGCCTATTTTACCATTAAATTGTTGTTTTATCAAAGCTGGGTGGTCACTTTCAGTCCAGTATGGAATGGAATGGAATGGTCATCCCAGTCAGGTCAGTGGTGATACATTACATTTCTGATGTCCAGTGATTTGCTTTAGTTTTCATTAGCTTTTCTAGGTTTGATAGCTGGACAGGTGATTCTTTTGAATATTCAGCCTAATTCTCCTGAATGTAAAAAATAGATGATGATGATGATGATGATGATGATGATGATGATGAAGATTATGGTGATGATGATGATGGTGAAGATGATTATGATGATGATGATGATGATGATGATGATGATGATGATGATGATGATGATGATGATGATCATGATCATGATCATGATGCTGGTGATGAAGATGATGATGATGATGATGATTACAGTGGTCATAATAACATTAGTTCCATGACCTCAGGCGATACCTTATTAGATATTGAATGTGCAGTTTTTATTCAATCTTGTGTTTCACCTTTGATGCAAAGTTAATTGCCCACTTTGAGACTAATTCAGTTAAACCTTTAACCTTGGCCTGTGTAGGAATACAGTGGTCAGTGGTCTTACTGTAACCCTTTCACTACCACACTACAGGAGGTTAACCCTTTCACTACCACACTACAGACTAACCGTCTGTAGTGTGGTAGTGAAAGGTTAACCTTCTGTAGTGTGGTTGTGAAAGGGTTAACCCTTTGTCATGTGGCAGTGAAAGCCAAGGGTTAACATTCTGTAATGTGGCAGTGAAAGGGTTAACCCTTTGGTAGTGAAAGGGTTAAGACCTGAGTCAGACAGTAGTCTGCAGATAATTCTTACTTTAAAATCCAGGCCCTATTTAAACATTGTCTGGTACAGATATATGACGGCATAGAACATAATACAGTATGTAGACACGTTATACTGGGAGCTTTGAATTTAGGAAAAGGTCTTGTGGTTTTTGAAGGCTAAAACACTTCCCCCCTTGGATTGGAGCCTGGTGAGAGTTTCTCAACAACAAAGCCATCAGTGACATTATGGCCGGTTATTTATATCAATGACAGAAAAGAAGACTAATAAATATATCATGTACTCCACTCTTCCTCTGTACTCCAAGCAAGAGGGAGAGAGGAAGGGATAGGGAGGGCTGCAGAGAGAAAGAGAGGAGAGAAAGAGAGGAGAGACAGAGAGGAGTAAGAGAAAGGGAGAGAGAGGGAGGGAGAGAGGGAGAGAGAGAGAGAGAGAGAGAGAGAGAGAGAGAGAGAGAGAGAGAGAGAGAGAGAGAGAGAGAAAGGGAGAGAGAGAGAGAGAGAGAGAGAGAGAGCGAGAGAGAGAGAGAGAGAGAGAGAGAGAGAGAGAGAGAGAGAGAGAGGGAGGGAGAGAGAGAGGAGGGAGAGAGAGAGAATTGAAAAGACTGCCAACACCAACTCTCTTTATTTTACGGCAGAAGAACCCATTACATATTATTCTCACATTTCCCCTCCCAGCATGATAGTATATAAAGAAAATAATCGGATCGGATTTTTTAGTTTTGTATAATTTTTTAAATGTGGCCAATATCATATTCCAGTGTGAACTGGTCACGGTCCTGAACTGACCTGCATGCATAAAAGAATAGAACCAGAGACGTCACACACAGCGTGCGTCATACGGAAGTCAATGTGGAGGTCACTAAAGTCAACATTTACTGTTTCATTCAGGAGTTGATGTGCAGTGGAAGCCTCATATAGAATTAATGTGCGGATCATAACGTGGGCGAGTACGGAAGCCGTGAGCGGCCACGTCTTTATATATTATTTTATTGCCGTTTTCTTCGTGATAACAACTTATCATTTAGCTTATCTCGATATAACAAAGTCCGTTTTCTTGTGATAATGGATACATTTATTTCATTATATATGTAAGGGATAATGTATAGCTTACGAGGTCATTGTCGCAAAATAATTGACCGACACAGAGTTTAGAATACCGAGGCGCCTCGCCGAGGTGTTCTAAACGTCAGTGAAGGTCAATTATTTTGCGACAATGGCCGAGTATAGCTATACATTATCCCGCTTATTACATGGCTAACTTACTAACAATATACCTAATTCGTTTTACACCATCGACAAGACGAGATCAAATGCAGACGCAGTTGTTCTGTGGCTCCGCTGTCAGTCAGCCCAAATAAAGTTATTATTATTATCACCGGCAGCCGGCAGGTGTGTCTGATTGCACTGATGCAGTGTGTGTCAGCGGGCTTGATTGCTCCAGCTGTGAACAGCGGTCATTATTGCTCGGTCGCAATTGTGATTGGTCAATAGCGCTAGTTACCCGTATCACCGGTCATTATTGCTCGGTTGCCCCTGGCAGCGGTGAATTATCGAGAAATAACTGACCGCTGCTAGGGGCAACCGAGCGCTATTGACCAATCACAATCAAGTATTTCGGCGAATGTGAAAACGCCATGTAATAAATATAATTAACAATAGATTACATTATAATTTGTGATAGTTAAAAAGGGGTAGGAATAATAAAAAAAAAATGTATACTTCTTCCTACTCCTTTTTCGAACAGGGTAAACTATGATTTGTTTATTTGTCTCTCTTTTTGTTGACTTTTTTTATTATCTTTTGTATATGTCAAATTAACAGATATATTTTAGTTTTTATACTTGTTCGAAAATTTAAATCTTTCATTCATTCATTCATTATCTCGATATAACAAAGATTGTTTTCTCGTGATAACGGATTCATTTATTTCAGTAAATTGTTCAGTACAACCAGCTGACGCCAGGACGGTGTGATCACATGAACACAGTCATCTCCGAGTTCTGCACATGGTTCTGGATCATTATCCCACCGAAACAAACGTCTTCTGTTATATCGAGATAATGAAATTAATTATTCCGTTATCGCGAGAAAAAAATCTTTGTTATATCGAGATAAATAAATAAATGAATCCGTCATCGCAAGAAAACTGTGAGGGCTGGCCCAGCACTGCATGCTTATCAGCGTCAATTAACATCACCCACCTGAGATTAATTCCAATCAGCTCGTCGGGAGGACTCATATACGCTGACTGACGTGTACTCCCGTGGTCTCCTGTGCAAGACGTTATCGCTTCCCTGCCGTCCCATGGAGTTTTTGCTGTGCACTCACTCTTCTTCCTCGTGGACCCGTGCCTTTGAATTGCCTTTCGGCGTTGCTCCTGGTGAGTCTTGAATAAGACTATTTTCTCTGAACAATATTCCATGTTAGTCCTGGACTCTGTGCTTTCGTCCGCCTTCGGTGTTTCCCTAATCCTTGAAGAGTTGTTGATTTCTACGTTACTGGACTCTGCCTTGTGTTTTTCCCGTTGGGCTATTGACATTCTCCCTTAAAGGGGACGTTCCTATTTTTTCCCTCAAGTTACTGGACGCTGTTTTTTCTTCACTTCTATTTTGTCCTTAAAGGAACAGTGTTGCACATTTCTGTTGTACAAATAAATATGCCCTTTGTTTTTGGCTAACTCTGATTTACCTGTCTGTGTTGTGCTGTTGGGGTCGCATACAAACCATAACAGTACGACCCGACCATGTCGACGACCCCAGCCGACACAGACAGTGTTAGAGCAGCCTTGGCAGGTCAGATCCAGCTGACGAACGGCCACTCCCAACAGCTAGAGGCGGCTGCGGCTGCTGTGCAGGGCCTCCGGGCCCAGGTCCAGCCACTCAAGACTTCTTTGGATGTACTAACCACCCAGCAGGCTGCGCAGGGTAATCAGCAGGCAGATATCCTACACCAGTTGCAGGTCCTAAGTACATCATTTAACACCCTGCTGTTAAACCCACCTGTTGCTGGAGCCCCAGTCAACCTACCCCCTGCCGTCGCAGCTGACCCTGCGCCTCCCAACCCAGCCCCCCGGGAGCCCCATTTCTCTGTTTGACGGTAACTTCGAGGACTGTGCCACATTCATCATGCAGTGTGAGTTAGTTTTCATTCATCAACCCAGCAGATTCACGACGGAGGCAGCCCAGGTGGCTTACATGACTAACCTGCTCACAGGCCGAGCAGCACAGTGGGTCACTGCTTCCTGGTCCATGAGGGATCATTTCTGTTTTTCCTACTCAGATTGTGTGGCAGAGCTCCGAAGGTTATTCCACCATCCAGCTTGTGGCCAGGATCCTGGAGCCCGGTTGGGCACCTTCCAGCAGGGCAGTGGCAGTGTCACCGATTACGCGCTGGAGTTCAGACTGGCTGCAACCGTGAGTGGTTGGAACGACCGGGTGCTTCGTCTCACTTTCCTGAGGGGTCTCAACGAGGCTGTGAGGGACCAGCTCGCCACCCGGGAGGAGCCAGATTAGCTCGAGGCCCTAATTAGTCTCGCCATCCGCATCGATGGATGCCTCCGGGAGAGAAGGCGCGAGCGAGCCCGACTGGGACCCCCAACCGTCCCCCAGTTCTCCCGCCCTTGTGACTGGACTGCTACTCGTTCTGCCACCCCCACGACTGGTACGTCTTTCACCTCCCAGCCTGTGACCAGGGAGGAACCCATGCAGCTGGGACGCACACGCCTTAGTCCGGCCGAACGGGAGGCCCGGTTCAGGTCCGGCCTTTGCCTCTACTGCGGCCTTATGGGACATCGAGTCTACAATTGTCCTACCCGGCCAAAAGACTAGGCTTGCTGGGACCCCGGGAGATCCTGGTGAGCCGTTTTTCTTGTTCCCACACCCCTGCACCACCGAACCATCTGACCAGCATTACCCTGGCCTGGACGGACCAGCGGGTTACGGTGGGTGCACTCATTGACTCTGGGGCTGACGAGAGTTTCCTGGATTCTGAGTTTGCCTCCCAGGCTAACATTCCGCTTGAGACCCTCGAGAAGCCCTTGGAGGTCTTTGCGCTGGACGAGCGCCGCCTGGCCAACATCACTCAATGCACTTGTCCTTTCCTCCTCACCATTGCGGGTAATAATGTGGAGAGACTCCAGTTCTTTATTACCAAGTCTCCTTTAGTCCCAGTAGTTCTAGGTCGTCCCTGGCTCGCGCAGCATGAGCCCCACATCGCCTGGTCCTCCGGCACCATCATTGGGTGGAGCCCCTCCTGTCATGCCCACTGTCTTCAGGCTGCGCTTAGCCCATCATCTCGGAGTTCCCCTAGTGTCCCGCCTCCAGACCTTTCTGCTATCCCTCCTGAGTACCATGATCTCGGGGAGGTTCTCAGCAAGTCCCAGGCTCAGGCCCTTCCTCCTCATCGGCCGTACGACTGTGCAATCGACCTCCGCTCTGGGGCCTCCCTTCCCGGCAGCTGCCTTTACAGTCTGACCATCCCCGAGAAGGCAGAGATGGAGGAGTACATCTCCGAGTCCTTGACAGCAGGCCTCATTCGGCCCTCGTCCTCCCCGATGGCGGCTGGATTCTTTTTTGTTAAGAAGAAGGACGGCGGCCAACTTAACAATATCACAATATCACTATCAAGAACAAGTATCCTCTTCCTCTCATGAACTCCACCCTTGAGCCCCTCACCAACAAGTGCCTACTATCTGGTCCAGATCCGAAAGGGCGATGAGTGGAAGACCGCCTTCAAGACTCCCCGGGGTCATTGCGAGTACCTGGTAATGCCGTTCGGCCTCACCAACTCCCCGGCGGTATTCCAGGCGCTCATGAACGACGTCCTTCGTGACATGCTCGATGAGTTTGTGGTGGTCTACCTCGACGACATCCTCATCTTCTCCAAGACTCTCGAGGGGCATGTCCATCATGTCCGCCGAGTACTTGAGCTCCTTCTCCGCAACCGGCTCTTCGTTAAGGCAGAGAAGTGCCGTTTCCACTCCGATTCTGTTGATTACCTTGGCTTCATCATGGAGAGCGGCCAGACCCGAGCCGACCCCCGCAAGATCCAGGCCGTGGTAGAGTGGGCAGAGCCCTCTTCTCGGTAGAAGCTACAGAGCTTCCTCGGTTTTGTGAACTTTTACCAGAGGTTCATCCGGAACTACAGCCAAGTGGCGGAGCCACTTACCAAGCTGACCTCTCCCTCCCTGCCTTTCGACTGGTCTCCAGCAGCCTGCTCTGCGTTCCGTTCCCTCAAGAACAGATTCACCACCGCCCGGTCTTACTCCACCCAGACCCCAAGAGGCAGTTAATTGTGGAGGTGGACGCCTCGGATACTGGACTAGGGGCTATCCTGTCTCAGCGGTCAGCGACGGACCAGAAGGTCCATCCATGCGCCTTCTACTCTCGCCGGTTCCTTCCTGCTGAGAGGAACTACGACATAGGGAATCGGGAGCTGTTGGCAGTGGTAGCTGCCTTGGAGGAGTGGCTGGAGGGGGCCGAGGAACCGTTTACCATTTGGACTGATCATAAGAACTTAACATACATCCGCGCATCCAAGCACCTCAACGGCCGGCAGGCAAGGTGGGCCAGCTTCCTCAGTCGGTTTGACTTCTCGCTGACCTTTCGCCCTGGGTTCCGCAACAGGAAGACCGACTCTCTGTCCCGGCTACACACCAAGGAGGATCCAACTACCGAGGATCCGACTCCCATTCTCCCTGAGGCCAGGGTGGTGGGAGTGGTTACCTGGGGCATCGAGACCGTCGTCAAGCGTGCCTTACGTTTCCATCCTGCTCCGAGCAACGTACCTTTTCCTCGCCTCTTCGTGCCCGACACTGTCCGGTCCCGGGTTCTTCAATGGGGCCACACCAGCCGGTTTGCCTGCCACTCCGGCGTCCACCGCACCTTCTCCTTCCTGGCTCGTCGGTTCTGGTGGTCCACCATGAGGAACGACGTCCGGGAGGTCGTGATGGCCTGCACGGTCTGCGCCCGCAGCAAGGCCTCTCACCAAGCACCCGCCGGCCTGCTGCAGCCACTCCCCATTCCGAGCCACCCTTGGTCCCATGTGGCGTTGGACTTCGTCTCTGGCCTTCCCCCCTCCCAGGGAAACACAGTAATTCTAACAGTGGTGGATCGTTTCAGCAAGGGGGTCCATCTCGTGGCCCTTCCCAAGCTTCCATCAGCTCCCGAGACAGCGGACCTCCTGATGAGCCACGTGTTCTGCCTCCATGGGTTTCCCCAGGACATCGTCTCGGACCGGGTGCCCCAGTTCACCTCCCAGGTATGGCAGGCTTTTTGTAAGGGATTGGGGGCCACTGTTAGCCTTTCCTCTGGTTATCACTCACAGACTAACGGGCAGACGGAGAGAATGAACCAGAGCGTGGAGTCTGCTCTCCGGTGTGTTGCCGCCAAGAAGCCTGCATCCTGGAGCCGGTTCCTCCCCTGGGTTGAGTACGCCATCAACTCCCTGGTCAGCTCCGCCACTGGCCTCTCGCCGTTCGAGGTATCTCTGGCCTACCAACCCCCTCTCTTCACAGCACAGAAGTGGCAGTTCCCTCCATGCAGATTCATCTCGACCGGTGTCGTCACGTCTGGGAGATCACCAGGACTGCTCTGCTCCAGGCATCGGAGCGCGCCAGTCGGGGAGCTAACTGATGCCGGACCCCAGCGCCGGCATACCAACCAGGGCAGAGGGTGTGGCTATCCTCCAAGGATCTCCCACTTCAATCCACCGCCAAGAAGCCCTTTCGAGATCCGGAAGGTGCTCAGCCCCACGGCGGTGAATCTAAGGCTCCCAGCCTCCATGCAAATCCATCCTGTGTTTCATGTGTCCCGTGTAAAACCTGTCTCTCTCAGTCCCCTGATGCCTCCGCCGTCGGGCCCCTGTCCCCGTGCCCGGCCTCCGCCGTCGGGCCCCTGTCCCTGTGCCCGGCCTCCGCCGTCGGGCCCCTGTCCCCGTGCCCGGCCTCCGCCGTCGGGCCCCTGTCCCCGTGCCCGGCCTCCGCCGTCGGGCCCCTGTCCCCGTGCCCGGCCTCCGCCGTCGGGCCCCTGTCCCCGTGCCCGGCCCCTCTCTCCGGGCCTCTGTCCCTATCTCTAGCCCGCCTCTCCGGGCCTCTGTCCCTATCCCCCTCTCCAGTGCCCCTGGTCCCTTAGCCGTTTCGCCCGTTTTTATGTTTTACCCCTTAAAGGCTGAGTGCCGCTTTTTTGTATTTAATAAATAATGCCCTGTTTTTGGCTACTCTCATACCTGTCTTGTGTTGTGCTATTGGGGTCGGTTTCAAACCATAACAAACCCGCCATCTTTAAATAGCATCGCGAATACTAAACATTAGCATTAGCATTGTTTGTTTGCAGCGAGAACAAAGTGCAATAAACAAAAAAAGATACATTCACAGTGTATAACATATAACAAAACCACCAAGAACAAGTTACAGGTTGAAAGTTACAGGTTGAAAAAACCCTCATCTCGGAACTAGGCAAAATCTGCATCTGGCTTGCTGATAACAAACTATCATTACACCTGGGTAAAACAGAGTCCATTCTCTTCGGTTCAAATAACAAACTCAGCAAGACCGACGGCTTCTCAGTTACAGTGAGTGACAATATTGTCACAAGGAAAGATGAAATTACATACCTATAGGTTCCATCCTAGAGGCAAATCTTTCCTGTGACAAAATGGCATCCAATGTAATCAAAAAAGTCAACCAACGAACTCGATTCTTGTACCGGATCTCCTCACTGGTAAACAAGAATACCTTGAAGACTAACAGGAGCACTCATTCAAGGATACTACGACTATGCTTGCACCTCATGGTACCAAAGCACCTCAAAGGCGCTAAAAACTAAATTACAAACATCTCAAAACAAACTGGTCGGACTACTGCTTGACCTTACTCCTAAAACCCACCTCATACCTGCCCACTTTGACAACCTAGGATGGCTTAGAGTAGACGACAGAGTACAGCAACTTGCAATGGGATACACTACATAGTACAAGATACACTACATGACTAAGGTACCCATGTACATGTCAAAATACTTCCCAAAGGTCAGTGAATACCACAACCACAACACCAGAGGGAGCTCCACAAATCATGTTAAACCCAGATTCGGCTCAAACAAGGGACTAAACACATTTCGCAATTATGCCACATCAATGTGGAACGCCCTACCCACAGCTGTAAAGGAATGTGAATCACTACCCACTTTCAAAATTACTCTCAAAGAGCACCTACGAGAGACTGCAATACGAAACTGGCCCCTGTAAATGTCCTAACGCAACCCACTCCAATGTACAATAAATGTCCTATTAAACCCAATAATACACGAGACCCTCTTCTTGGGACCAAGTAAGGTTTAGTCGATAATCCAATGTACAGTTACCCCCCCCCCCCCCCACCCCCCCAACCCCCCCCCCCCCCCCCCCCCCCCCCCTCCACCCCTCCTACCAACCTCCTACCTACCATCCTCCTCCAATGTACAGTTTATTCGTCAAATGTATATACTCTCTTTTTTAGACTCTTCTTGTATCAAAAACAGTACTGTATATTTGTAGATCTGGTATGTCATAAATGTATAGATGTAGCAGTACTGTCTATCTGTATGTCATGTATGTTATGATGAATTGAAAATGGGGGACCCTGATGTAAACAAGACGAAAGTCTTTCTCTGGTCTGCATACCCTTAACAATTGTGTGCATTGAGCTGTACTGTATTGTACCCATTCTGCAATCTGTTAATAAAATGTTCAATCAATCAATCAATCAACAAATAGTTTAGTCTCACAAAAAGATTGCAAATTTTGTTGGCTTATGTGCTAATGTGACTGGGTTTTCCCATTATAACCGTTAGCATTGCGGCTAGCGTACATTAGCTAATAAGGCACTGGTTTCATAGCTGCATAGCTAGCTTCGAAATCCTCTATTGACTGTGTGTGTTGCGTTGAAGATGACGTCACGGCGCCCTCGCTATGACAACCAGCTACACTGACAAAGGGGGGGGGGGGGGGGGGGGGTATACCTGCAGTGGGAAATGAACAAAGTACCAGGTACCAAAAGCCAGTAGAGTCGAGTAGACACCATGGCAGTGGAAAAGCGGCAATAATGAGCAAAGGAAAATCCTCTTCGGGCCACTCTGGGCTGCAGTGTGAACCCAGCCTCTCTCGGCTGCAGTGTGAACCCAGCCTCTCTCCGAGTGGAAGTGGCGCCGCTCAGAAGGCCGTGGGCTGGATTCTGAAATAACTGTCTGCTTCTGTTCCATGCGAGGCCCAATAATAATGTCAGGAGAAGACGGAGGGACTTATAAAAACCCTCTTTTTATGGGATTCGTTCCTATTATATCTCTCGGAGGAGGTCAGAGGTGACGCGTGGGCGGATATCAACCATTAAACATGTGAGAGTTAATATAACTTTACTCACATGGCCTCAACAAGAGCAGAGAGTCTCTGTGAAAGAGTTGCAAAGTCAAAATGGTTTTTTTTCCATACTGAAAATATAGTTGTAATGTATTTTTGATACTTCTTATGCCCTTCCATGTACTCCAAAGCACATGTTTGGTACGATAGTCATCGCTGTAAGTGTAATCGAATTACACTTAAAAGATCATTTTAAACCATGAGTGTACAATTTGTATCATTTCAATATATTTAAGCACATCTTAAGTACAACTTTTACCACACTAAGTACAACTTTAGTATACTTTCCAAATACATAAAACGTACACTAAAGTATACAATGTATTCTCTCGTATATTTAGGTCTACTTTTTGACTTGGGTTTAGAGGGCATAGCACAGATTAAAAACTGTGGCAAAAACACAGTATAGACAGTATGACAACAATAACAAACTCAATACGCCCAAGTTAATTTCCCGTTTGTAATGTTCAATGCAATAGCTGACTTGGGTCCTCTTGGGTCCAAACTGGCAACAGAATTGTCCGTCAAAACAAAAAACACAAATCTGGCGGAGACACTCCTCGTTAAAAAGTAATTAACCCTTTCACTACCACACTACCAAAAGGTTAACCCTTTCACTGCGACTATACAGACGGTTAAAAACAGATGTAGATGGACTGACACAATGGATCACTGTACAGTAGTCTCCAGGTTGAAAAGCACACCTTGATGTCAGGCCTCAGAGCACCTACTAGAGTGACTTTTCACCTTGATGTCAGGCCTCAGATCACCTACTGTAGTGACTTTTCACCTTGATGTTAGGCCTCAGACCTACTGTAGTGACTTTTCACCTTGATGTCAGGTCTCAGACCTACTGTAGTGACTTTTCACCTTGATGTCACGCCTCAGATCACCTACTGTAGTGACTTTTCACCTTGATGTTAGGCCTCAGACCTACTGTAGTGACTTTTCACCTTGATGTCATGCCTCAGATCACCTACTGTAGTAACTTTTCACCTTGATGTCAGGCCTCAGACCTACTGTAGTGACTTTTCACCTTGATGTCAGGCCTCAGACCTACTGTAGTGACTTTTCACCTTGATGTCAGGCCTCAGACCTACTGTAGTGACTTTTCACCTTGATGTCACGCCTCAGACCTACTGTAGTGACTTTTCACCTTGATGTCAGCACCTCAGATCACCTACTGTAGTGACTTTTCACCTTGATGTCACGCCTCAGACCTACTGTAGTGACTTTTCACCTTGATGTCAGGCCTCAGACCTACTGTAGTAACTTTTCACCTTGATGTCACGCCTCAAAGCACCTACTGTAGTGACTTTTCACCTTGATGTCACGCCTCAGACCTACTGTAGTGACTCTTCACCTTGATGTCAGTACCTCAGACCTACTGTAGTGACTTTTCACCTTGATGTCACGCCTCAGACCTACTGTAGTGACTTTTCACCTTGATGTCACGCCTCAGACCTACTGTAGTGACTTTTCACCTTGATGTCACGCCTCAGACCTACTGTAGTGACTCTTCACCTTGATGTCAGCACCTCAGACCTACTGTAGTGACTTTTCACCTTGATGTCAGGCATCAGACCTACTGTAGTGACTTTTCACCTTGATGTCAGGCCTCAGACCTACTGTAGTGACTTTTCACCTTGATGTCAGGCCTCAGACCTACTGTAGTGACTTTTTCACCTTGATGTCAGGCCTCAGACCTACTGTAGTGACTTTTCACCTCGATGTCAGTCCTCAGACCTACTGTAGTGACTTTTCACCTCGATGTCAGGCCTCAGACCTACTGTAGTGACTTTTCACCTCGATGTCAGTCCTCAGACCTACTGTAGTGACTTTTCACCTTGATGTCAGATCACCTACTGTAGTGATTTTTCACCTTGATGTCAGATCACCTACTGTAGTGACTTTTCACCTTGATGTCAGAGCACCTACTGTAGTGACTTTTCACCTTGATGTCAGAGCACCTACTGTAGTAACTTTTCACCTTGATGTCAGAACACCTACTGTAGTGACTTTTCACCTTGATGTCAGAGCACCTACTGTAGTGACTTTTCACCTTGATGTCAGAGCACCTACTGTAGTGACTTTTCAATTGCAAACTCTTCAAGGACAGCCCACACCCCAGTCCTATACGTATGATAATATAATTATGATAATTAGGACAGGACAGCTGTTTCAATTACAGATCACTGGTGGTCGTCGGTACAAACAACCCCCAGTGGCAGACTGACTGACATCACTGACCTCCTCCAGGAGTACACCCCCTCCCCCCACACCCTCCGCTCATCCCCTATTGGACTTCTATCCATCCCCAGCTCACGCCTCAGCACCATGGGTGCTCCCTCCACTCATCCTCTATACTGGACTCCTATCCATCCCCAGCTCACCCCTCAGCACCATGGGTGCTCCCTCCGCTCATCCTCTACTGGACTTCATCCCCAGCTCACCCCTCAGCACCATGGGTGCTCAAGCTTTCAGCTGCTCAGCTCCCAGACTCTGGAACTCCCTGCCCCCACATGTCCGACAGTCTGACTCCATATCAACATTCAAATCAACAACAAAAAAATCCACCTTTTCAAACTGGCATATTCATTATAACTGTTCCATGTGTGTCTGTGTCACTGATTTATACTTACTGTTGTTTGTTTTGGGCGACAGTGACTCGGGAGGTAGAGCAGTCGTCTGGCAATACGGAGGTGCCCGGTTCGATTCCCGCTCCTCCCGGGCAGCATGTCGATGTGTCCTTGAGCAAGACACTTAACCCCTAATTGCTCCCGATGAGCAGGTTGGCACCTTGCATGGTTGCCTCTGCCGTCAGTGTGTGAATGTGTGAGTGAATGGGTAAAATGTGAGTAACAAATTGTAAAGCGCTTTGGATAAAAGCGCTATATAAAAAAGCAGCCATTTACCATTTTAACTTTGACTGTCTTGTTCTGTTTTTATGCCCTGTAAGGTGTCCTTGGGTGTCTTGAAAAGCGCCTCCATATAAAATGTATTATTATTATTAGAATGACCAAAATGACATGGGAAGGCATTCTCATTCTTCTACACTAGAGTGAGCATTTGATGAACAATGTTACTCAGCTGTAAGAGTTGTACCCTTCCTGCTGACTTGTTGTACAGAACTTGTAAGTCGCTTTGGTTGAAAGCGTTCAGCTAAATTACAAAATGTAAATGTAAATAGGCTTTATTGGCATGAAATACCAATGTACTTATTGCCAAAGCAAGTTTACATACTGATAATAACATATACAAGTAATCAAAAATATTAAAAACATTACTAATAACAACAACAAAAACATCAACAAAAACTCATTAAATTACAAAAACAATCATTCAATCCAATTCAATTCATGTTTACAGATGTAGCCACCCAGAAACATTCACTACAGAGCTTGTTCTCTTAGTACGACAATCAACATATTTTGTAGCTAATACTGCACACTGACTTTTCTCACCACATAGATACAACAGCGTTTGAGGATCTGGGGGATGGATAAACTCAGGATAGATTTTTCATTTCATCAAAGAAAATCTCTCTCAAGTCCTATTTCTCACAGTACAGCAGGAAGGGATATTCTGTCTCCACATCTCCCTGATGACAAAGGGTTTTGGGGAAGACTGGTACCCAACAGATCTCTGTCCCACCTGTCCTCTCAGGAAGGCTGGGACCCAACAGAGATCATCCTCGTCCACTTTCACTGCTCTCTTTCGCTCTTTCCTTTCAATTTACCTCTCTCTCTCTCTCTCTCTCTCTCTCTCTCTCTCTCTTTCTTTCTCTCCCTCGTTCCTTTCTCTCTCTTTCTCCCTCTTTCTTTTCTATTTCTCTCTCTCTCTTCTCTCTCTCTCTTTCCCTTTCATTTATATTTCTTTCTGTCTCTGTCTCTCTCTCTCTTTCTCCCTATTTCATTTATATTTATTTATTTCTCTCTCTCTCTCCCTATCTCCCTCTCTCTCTCTCTCTGCTCATCATAACTCCATAACATGTTTAATGCTCTGCAGTGATGGAGGTGAATAACATGTTTAATGCTCTGCAGTGATGGAGGTGAATAACATGTTTAATGCTCTGCAGTGATGGAGGTGAATAACATGTTTAATGCTCTGCAGTGATGGAGGTGAATAACGTGTTTAATGCTCGGCAGTGATGGAGGTGAATAACGTGTTTAATGCTCTGCAGTGATGGAGGTGAATAACATGTTTAATGCTCTGCAGTGATGGAGGTGAATAACATGTTTAATGCTCTGCAGTGATGGAGGTGAATAACGTGTGTAATGCTCGGCAGTGATGGAGGTGAATAACATGTTTAATGATCTGCAGTGATGGAGGTGAATAACATGTTTAATGATCTGCAGTGATGGAGGTGAATAACATGTTTATTGTTTAATGCTCTGCAGTGATGGAGGTGAATAACATGTTTAATGCTCTGCAGTGATGGAGGTGAATAACGTGTTTAATGCTCGGCAGTGATGGAGGTGAATAACATGTTTAATGCTCTGCAGTGATGGAGGTGAATAACGTGTTTAATGCTCGGCAGTGATGGAGGTGAATAACGTGTTTAATGCTCTGCAGTGATGGAGGTGAATAACATGTTTAATGCTCTGCAGTGATGGAGGTGAATAACATGTTTAATGCTCTGCAGTGATGGAGGTGAATAACGTGTGTAATGCTCGGCAGTGATGGAGGTGAATAACATGTTTAATGATCTGCAGTGATGGAGGTGAATAACATGTTTAATGATCTGCAGTGATGGAGGTGAATAACATGTGTATTGTTTAATGCTCTGCAGTGATGGAGGTGAATAACATGTTTAATGCTCTGCAGTGATGGAGGTGAATAACGTGTTTAATGCTCGGCAGTGATGGAGGTGAATAACATGTTTAATGCTCTGCAGTGATGGAGGTGAATAACATGTTTAATGCTCTGCAGTGATGGAGGTGAATAACGTGTTTAATGCTCTGCAGTGATGGAGGTGAATAACATGTTTAATGCTCTGCAGTGATGGAGGTGAATAACGTGTTTAATGCTCTGCAGTGATGGAGGTGAATAACGTGTTTAATGATCTGCAGTGATGGAGGTGAATAACATGTTTAATGCTCTGCAGTGATGGAGGTGAATAACGTGTTTAATGCTCGGCAGTGATGGAGGTGAATAACGTGTTTAATGCTCTGCAGTGATGGAGGTGAATAACATGTTTAATGCTCTGCAGTGATAGATGGGTGAATAACATGTTTAATGCTCTGCAGTGATGGAGGTGAATAACATGTTTAATGCTCTGCAGTGATGGAGGTAAATAACGTGTTTAATGCTCTGCAGTGATGGAGGTGAATAACATGTTTAATGCTCTGCAGTGATGGAGGTGAATAACATGTTTAATGATCTGCAGTGATGGAGGTGAATAACATGTTTAATGCTCTGCAGTGATGGAGGTGAATAACATGTTTAATGCTCTGCAGTGATGGAGGTGAATAACATGTTTAATGATCTGGAGTGATGGAGGTGAATAACGTGTTTAATGCTCTGCAGTGATGGAGGTGAATAACATGTTTAATGCTCTGCAGTGATGGAGGTGAATAACATGTTTAATGCCCTGCAGTGATGGAGGTGAATAACATGTTTAATGATCTGCAGTGATGGAGGTGAATAACATGTTTAATGATCTGCAGTGATGGAGGTGAATAACGTGTTTAATGCTCTGCAGTGATGGAGGTGAATAACATGTTTAATGCTCTGCAGTGATGGAGGTGAATAACATGTTTAATGCTCTGCAGTGATGGAGGTGAATAACATGTTTAATGCTCTGCAGTGATGGAGGTGAATAACGTGTTTAATGCTCTGCAGTGATGGAGGTGAATAACGTGTTTAATGCTCTGCAGTGATGGAGGTGAATAACATGTTTAATGATCTGCAGTGATGGAGGTGAATAACATGTTTAACGCTCTGCAGTGATGGAGGTGAATAACATGTTTAACGCTCTGCAGTGATGGAGGTGAATAACATGTTTAATGCTCTGCAGTGATGGAGGTGAATAACATGTTTGACGCTCTGCAGTGATGGAGGTGAATAACATGTTTAATGATCTGCAGTGATGGAGGTGAATAACGTGTTTAATGTTCTGCAGTGATGGAGGTGAATAACATGTTTAATGCTCTGCAGTGATGGAGGTGAATAACATGTTTAATGCTCTGCAGTGATGGAGGTGAATAACATGTTTAATGCTCTGCAGTGATGGAGGTGAATAACATGTTTAATGCTCTGCAGTGATGTAGGTGAATAACGTGTTTAATGCTCTGCAGTTATGGAGGTGAATAACATGTTTAATGCTCTGCAGTGATGGAGGTGAATAACGTGTTTAATGCTCTGCAGTGATGGAGGTGAATAACATGTTTAATGCTCTGCAGTGATGGAGGTGAATAACATGTTTAATGCTCTGCAGTGATGGAGGTGAATAACATGTTTAATGCTCTGCAGTGATGGAGGTGAATAACGTGTTTAATGCTCTGCAGTGATGGAGGTGAATAACATGTTTAATGCTCTGCAGAGATGGAGGTGAATAACGTGTTTAATGCTCTGCAGAGATGGAGGTGAATAACATGTTTAATGCTCTGCAGAGATGGAGGTGAATAACATGTTTAATGATCTGCAGTGATGGAGGTGAATAACATGTTTAATGCTCTGCAGAGATGGAGGTGAATAACATGTTTAATGCTCTGCAGAGATGGAGGTGAATAACATGTTTAATGCTCTGCAGAGATGGATGGGTGAATAACATGTTTAATGCTCTGCAGTGATGGAGGTGAATAACATGTTTAATGCTCTGCAGAGATGGATGGGTGAATAACATGTTTAATGCTCTGCAGTGATGGAGGTGAATAACATGTTTAATGCTCTGCAGTGATGGAGGTGAATAACATGTTTAATGCTCTGCAGTGATGGAGGTGAATAACATGTTTAATGCTCTGCAGAGATGGAGGTGAATAACATGTTTAATGCTCTGCAGTGATGGATGGGTGAATAACATGTTTAATGCTCTGCAGTGATGGAGGTGAATAACATGTTTAATGCTCTGCAGAGATGGAGGTGAATAACATGTTTAATGCTCTGCAGTGATGGAGGTGAATAACATGTTTAATGCTCTGCAGTGATGGAGGTGAATGGGGCAAAGCAGCACTAAGTCTTGGAAGGAGTCCTTTAATCAGACGCCTTTTATTGTGGAGGAGAAGAGATAGAGGGGTAGGTGGTCAAACACCACACACAGACACAGAGACAGACACACACACACACACACACACACACACACACACACACACACACACACACACACACACACACACACACACACACACACACACACACACACACACACACACACACACACACACACACACACACACACACACACACACACACACACACACACACAGAAAACGCCTCGGCTCTGGAAGCCTCAGGTGAAACGCCTGCGATACACATGAAACACTCAGAATAATATGAACTGGAGCCGCGGGCTCTGCGCTGCACTCTAGCAAGGGGAGGTTTAATTGGAGGCCTCCCCACCTCCACCACAGCACCCCAGGGGCCTCGCTCTCTCGCTGGCTCTAATCCGGTTGCGTAATGTTTTCTTGACAGCGTGCCCGGCTGAAAATCAATTAGCGAGCTGCGCTGCAATCACAGAGTGCAGGAAGTCTCCTGGATGCCGTCCAGAGGCGTTTAACTTGTTCCTGAATGGAGGGGAATTCAACTCTGCTCGCGGCCCGTTCTGCATTTTTTTCTGCGGGTTCTGGACAGATGTACCGTAGGCCGTACTGCTGCGTGTACACCGTTCCGACACCTCTCCGACAGTGGGGAATACCCCCGAATGTTTCCCCCCCGCCCTGTTGACCCTCCATGACCTAATGGCAGTCAAACTTAATTTACCAAATTCAAAGAACGTACAGCAGTTCAGTTCTTCTCGGTCACCATGGTCGAGGTCATGTTGGTGATTGAAAATCAGGGGTGTAAAGTACTTGAGTACTTGTACTTCGTTACAATACTTAAGTACTGTTTTTGGGGATTTGTACTTTACTCTAGTATTATTAGGTTTGTATACTTGTACTTTTACTCAATTACATTTCAGAGGGAAAAAACATACTTTTTCCTCCTTAACCAAAGTACAAATCTCGCAGGTCCAACCATTTTAATTAGTATATTTGTTTCTCTGGCCGAACTAACGTTAACGTTATTAATCCTGCGGCCGCACTTTATTTATAAACAGCCAATCAAATCCCCATGGAAAATGAACCCGCCCATACCCATGCTGATTGGTCCTTGTGCAAGACTAGAAAGATCTTTGATTAATAAACACCTACTATCAGAAGAATAGACAGTCAGAGTGACAAGCTACAGAAGATGACCACAAACGATAGTACGAGTGATGAAGAGGCCGAAACAGAACATTTCATTGCCCGGGAATAAAAAAAAGTTTTTACTTTGACTTTTTAGTACATTTAAAAGTAGAAACTTTTTTACTTTGACTCAAGTGTGTTTTTAGCCAGATACTCTGACTTTTACTTGAGTACGATTTTGAGACGGTACCCATACTTTCACTTACAGTAAGTATAGTTTCTGGGTACTTTTTTACACCCCTGGACCTACTGGATGATTCTGTGTCCCTGCTGGGCTCCACATCTCTCTCACCCATCTCACTCCTCCGTCTCTGTTTGGATTGGCTGGGAAGGCAACAGGCCCGGAGGTGGTGGCAACGGGCGTGAGAGAGAAGGGCGTCAGACGAGTCTGAGTGAAGTTCTGGGCGAGCGATGCGTCATACACACACGCCATACAGTCCGGACAGGACAAGCGCCAGGGACGTGGAATTTTCCTTAAATACTGTATGTCCAAACTATTGTTCCTTTTCGAGGAGAGTATTTGGAGGTTGTTGTTTTTCCCACGGTATGCGGGACTGTCCAGCCCGGGAGCCATGTGAGGCAAATTAGGATCACTCCCTCCCCTCCCCTCACTCACTCACTCACTCACTCACTCACTCACTCACTCACTCACTCACTCACTCACTCACTCACTCACTCACTCACTCACTCACTCACTCACTCACTCACTCACTCACTCAAATTAGGCAAATAAGGATCACTCCCTCCCTCCCTCCCTCCCTCCCTCCCTCCCTCACTCACTCACTCACTCACTCACTCACTCACTCACCCATATATATATATAGGATGCTTCGGAGCAGCAATGCAGAGATGGGGTCTTGTGGACAGTGCCCAGTACGAATGCGGGGACCCATTACAAACTGTGGAACATATAATAAGCAGCTGCCCCAAACACCGGCCACCGAATGGCGATCGTGGTCTAATCGACCTGGAGGATGACACGTTGGACTGGCTTGCCTCAACGGAGCTGAAGGTCTAAGAGGACATACGCCAGAGAGAGAGAGATAGTGTCTTTATACCTGTATCACTGTACATATACTATAACACTGTACATACTATAACACTGTGTACTGTATATCTGTATGTTGTGTATGTCATAAATGTCATTATGAATTGAAAATGGGGGACCCTGATGTAAACAAGACGAAAGTCTTTCTCTGGTCTGCATCCCCTTAACAATTGTGTGTATTGAGCCGTACTGTATTGTACCCATTCTGCAATATGTTAATACAATTTTCAATCAATCAATCAATACATCTGATAAGCATTATTACTCTGTAGTGCAAATTTATATATTTCATATCCAGTTTAATCACCTATACACGTTGTATATTACTATTGCACGTTACTGGTACATTTGCATCTAATCTAATCTAATCTATGATTGTATGGCTCGGTTTAATCAAAAACACTAGTATCAATAAAATGTTCTCGGTTATCCACTTAAACATTTACTGAGAAACATGTTTCTCTCTCTCTCTTCCCATCAGTGCCGTGGCCTAAGTGAAAGGCAGGGAGGGGCGGGGGGGCCCTCTTGGGCGCAGAGCTTGATTGGTTGTGGCTCTGGTCTGGCCCCGGTCTGTGCTTTTGCTAACACATGAGAGTGTTTGTGTGTGAGTGGGAGGGATGTGTGTGCGGGGCCCCTGTCTGCGCAGTGTTTGGATTAATTAGAGAACGTCCCTCCGGGAGGACAGGCTTTATCTCCGTGGGCCCCTGTCTGTTTACCCAGGGAGACGAGGCGAGGCGTGGTCCAAGCTGAGAGATGTCAGGGAGACTGTTTCTCTTTGCTGCCCCCCCCCCTCTCTTTCTCTCTCTCTCTCTATCTATCTCTCTCTCTCTCTCTCTCTCTCTCTCTCTCTCTCTCTCTCTCTCTCTCTCTCTCTCTCTCTCTCTCTCCCTCTCCTTCCTCTGCTTCTCTGTGGAGTAATTGAGCAATTAAGAGTGATTGATTGAATGCGGGCGAGGAGAGAAGAGGGAAATTATGTCTGGGGAGGTTTTGATGGAATCCTGTACAGTAGCTTTAAATTAGTGAATGAAAAGGGCTGACCGAGGAAAGACAGACGTTTGACTGGGCACACACACGCACGCACACACGCACGCACGAATACACATGAATACAAGCACACAAGGACACAAACAAGCAAGCGATGACACACAAATACACATCATCAATGTACATGCACACACACACACACACCCACACGCACACACAAATACACATGCACATTCATACAAGCACACAAGGACACAAACAAGCAAACGATGACACACAAATACACATCAATGCACACACACACACACACATGTGCAAAGAGAGCTGTGAGGTTATTGCTGGTCTGTGGTGAGTTTCTGTGTGTGTTGTGTTGTGTGTGTTGTGTGTGTGCGTGTGATGGATGTGTGGTTTGGAGAAGCAGGAGGGACTGTCAGGGAAGGTCCTGTTTGTGACTGTGAGCTAGACAGGCCACTGTCAGGGAAGGTCCTGTTTGTGACTGTGAGCTAGACAGGCCACTGTCAGGGAAGGTCCTGTTTGTGACTGTGAGCTAGACAGGCCACTGTCAGGGAAGGTCCTGTTTGTGACTGTGAGCTAGACAGGCCACTGTCAGGGAAGGTCCTGTTTGTGACTGTGAGCTGCTAGACAGGCCACTGTCAGGGAAGGTCCTGTTTGTGACTGTGAGCTAGACAGGCCACTGTCAGGGAAGGTCCTGTTTGTGACTGTGAGCTAGACAGGCCACTGTCAGGGAAGGTCCTGTTTGTGACTGTGAGCTAGACAGGCCACTGTCAGGGAAGGTCCTGTTTGTGACTGTGAGCTAGGCAGGCAACTGCCTGGGAAGGTGCCACTCACTCAGTACGACATGGGGTGCAGGGGATTCGAGAATCTATTCTATCTATTAAATTAGCGCCCCTCTATAATTCTATCTTCGAATTCCAGAACTCCATAGGTTTCGATGGTCAGTAGCCAGCAGTGGCCTGTTGCATCACTGTTGTAATGTCTAGTTCTGAGAATCCATACATGTGACAATGGTTAGTGACGAATGAGAGCTAGGTAAAAAAGTCCTCCAGCCATCAGACTATACAACGCATCACTTTTTTCTACTCTGTATTGTATGTTGTATATATGTATATTGAACACTTTTGTTTACGTACTTTTGACTTTCTTTGATTTTATTTGTATTCTATTTTATCTAGCACACTCTCAGGAGCAAAACAGGAAAAAGCATTTCATATAAAAGTATTCTGTATTTTTGTATGACAACTAATAAAGAAACTTGAACTTGAACTTGTGCCTCACTGCCTCACTGAGCACAGAGTGACAGTACAAACTCTGGAAATCTTCCTGGACTTTTTGACATATGACCTTTTACTGTTACTGTACATCGACACATTTTCTTAAAAAGATTTTACTGTACATTTTACTGTATATTACTGTGTATTTTTACTCATTTTACTTTTTACTACCACATGTTTATAAATTAAACATTACAAAAAGTGAACCTTTCCTTTGCTAAAAATGTGACACTTTCCCTAATATTGGATTTCGATTGTGCTCACTGCATGTACTGTAGGCTCCTCCCTGGCTCCAGTTAACTTGTCCTGATATTAAAACAATGATAAATAAATTAAATAAACTACCGCCCCCTTTGAGCATCTCAACGCCCCTCCTTTTAACAATTGGCAAAGTTGGCATCTAACCAGAGTGCAAATGTAACAGAAAAGTGCAGTAATAATATACAATGTACAAGTGATTAATTAAGTGTGATATCAAGCGACTGAGTAACATACTAAACAGATGTATGTGCAGTATAAATATGTACAGCGATACAGGTATGAATATATATTTATACCTAGTCGCTGTACATAATTATTTATATATATAAATACCAAATACTATGGTAGTAATATAAATACCAAATAACGTGGTATAACTAGTAAGAGTAGGTATGGGATAAATACTGATATAGATATAATAGATACAGGTATGTATACAGGTAAGTGAACAGGGATATATGCAGATACTGTTCCAAGCAGTTGTACGTTTGACATACTGTACGTAGGTGCAAGTCTAAGTCATCAATCAAGTTAATACAAATACAAATCATTATTAATATGTGTCAGAGTTCACCATTCTGTCTATGCTTGACTACGAGCATGTGTGTAGGGGGGAGGGAGGTCGTGAACAGGCACCATGTCACGGTTCCTACCTGGCTACTCTCTCTCTCTCTCTCTCTCTCTCTCTCTCTCTCCTCTCTCTCTCTCTCTCTCTCCTCTCTCTCTCTTTCTCTCTCTCTCTCTCTCTCTCTCTCTCTCTCTCTCTCTCTCTCTCTCTCTCTCTCTCTCTATACTCGACCATTCTATATTTTTTAATATACCCAAGACTGGGTTTGAACAAGACCTGTCTATATTTGCTCTGTACTGCATATTGGGTTCAATACCCTGAGACGTAACAGCCCCTCTGTTTTAGGGGCCATGAACCAAATAGGTTGAAAACCCACTGCTGTAGGGTTATAAATAATGACATTGGCCTCATGGTGAGGCCTATAGAACCTTGTATACAGAAGGCTGGGGGTGCTGCATAGTGCACACACACAGTATCTGGCCATTTTATTACAGTTGACCTTATACAAGACCAATTTACCAATGGCAGATAGGCTTTTAAAACAGAAATGGCCTTGGAGGCATCTCGTCCGGCCTCCCTCCCTCCCACGCTCCTCTGCTTTTATCTCCAGCCAATTATTGCTATTTGAAGGTTATTAAACATGATACCTGTGGTCCAGTATTGTAACACTCGAGTCCGAGTCCTGGACTGATTTTTCAGGACTCGACTTGGGCTTGAGCACTGATGACTCAGACTTGGACTTGGACTCGAGCACTGACTGCATTCGGACTCAGAAGGTGCAGACGTGGATTTGGAGTCGTTAATTGATAAATACAGTTCTTGTTTTTGTAATAGGCCCTAGTCATTTGGCATTTGTTTGACTATTGTGTCACAAAGTAAATAAACTCCCTTTGAAATTGTGACCGCTGTCATTTATGTTTAATGTAGACCTTTTTTTATTTGTACGTCAGCTCAGACTCAACCTTGATGACTCGGACTTGGACTAGGGGTAAATGGGGAATCGACTCGGACTCGACTCAGGCTCTTCTTTGTTGACTCGGGACTCGAACACTGGGGACTCGAGACTCGTTACTCGATTTAGTGACTCGACTAAAACACTGCCTGTGTCAGGCGACTCGCCATAGCTGTCGTCTTCACGGCCGTTGGTTTTGTCGTGTAGCGGCTGGCAGCTGCGAGGCAGAGGTTTACCTCCAGGTCTCCAGCCCTGGTGCCCTCTATGGACCAGCCATTGATATGACATTGATATGATAAGGTTTTAGGGAAATTGATGACATTGGCATGCTAGAGCCTTTTGGAGTTTCCAACTAAGCTACAAAGTTGGTGGCATTGTTAATGCTTGGCCGGGCCACCTCACATATGCACAGAACATATATGAACATATACATGCATGTGCACGCACACGCACACCTGCACACCACACACACACACACACACACACGCACGCACGCACGCACACACACACACACACACACACACACACACACACACACCACACACTACGCACACACACGCACACACAGCTGGCTCATGAATAACTGAAGCTCTCATGTTTAATTGAATCTACAGAAAGAGAATAAAGTTGTTCCAGCACACGCCAGCAGTACAGACATGTTATGTTCATCACTTTATTGCTGCTTGTGTTGAGGATTAAGTGTTGCTGCCATAACAAAAAGCACCCAGTCAGCGTGGTACACTGTCTGTCAGCTGAAGCCGTCTGGTTATCACCTCCTCCTCCACCTCTTTGGATCTCATTATACAACCTGTATTTGTGTTATATATAGCGTGCGATTGGTGTGTGTGTGTGTGTGTATATGTGAGAGAGAGAGAGAGAGAGAGAGAGAGAGAGAGGAGAGAGAGAAGTAGAGAGAAGAGAGAGAGAGAGAGAGAGAGAGAGAGAGCAGAGACATAGAGAGAGAGAGAGAGAAAGAGAGAGAGAGAGAGAGGAGAGAGAGAGAGAGAGAGCAGAGACATAGAGGGAGAGAGAGAGAGAGAGACATAGAGAGAGAGGAGAGAGAGCAGATACATAGAGAGAGAGAGAGAGAGAGAGAGAGAGAGAGAGAGAGAGAGAGAGAGAGAGAGAGAGAGAGAGAGAGAGAGAGAGAGAGAGAGAGAGAGAGAGAGAGAGCAGAGACATAGACAGAGAGAGAGAGAGAGAGAGAGAGAGAGAGAGACTTTGACTTTTGATGTTCTTTTATTAAAACATGTCAACTAAAAACAGTCAATAGAGACACAAAAATCTCACGGGCATCTTCATAAAAACAACACACACACCCACACACTCACCCCGCACACACACTCACACACACACTCGCACGCACACACCCACACACACACACACCCACAACCACCCCTACACACTCCAAAAACCTCCTCCAGCACATAAAGACCACTTGACATTCAAATGCATATGTTCAGCCCCCCCCCCCACAGTACCCATTGCATTCCCCAGTCCCCAAGCACTCTCCACCCCGGTCCTGCCTCTCCCTCTGGATCTCCACCATGCTCTCCTCCACAGAGTCCCCTCACGATCCAGGGTCCACGCCCTGGAGGTAGACGTGGGAGGCAGGAGCCAGCAGTCAGGTTAAACCCAACCCCTCCAGCCTTGAGTGACAGGAGCAAGATGACGAGGCCGCGGCCGGGGCTCTGGAAAACCCCCTGATGACCTGGGCCCCGCCTCTTCTGAGTCAATCTGCCGAGAGAGAGAGAGAGAGGAGAGAGAGAGAGAGAGAGAGGAGAGAGAGAGAGAGGAGAGAGAGAGGATGAGAGAGAGAGAGAGAGAGAGAGAGAGAGGAAACAGAGGAACAGAGGAAACAGTCCTACTGGCTGTCCTGCAAACTACAGAGAGCTACTGGTACCATCCACCAAGCTAACAGGGGTCAAACAGGGGAGAGACTCTGGAGGCATGCTAATATGGTACAAATCAGAACTAACCCACTCCATAAAGCTAATCAAAACCGGAGTTTTTTTCATCTGGTTAAAAATAAATAAGGAACTTACATCAACCGAGAAAGATATCTACCTGTGTGCCACCTACATCCCCCCAATTGAATCCCCATACTACAAGGAAGACATGTTCCTAATCCTACAAGACGAAATCAACCAGTTCCAGGCTTACGGGCACATTATAGTCTGTGGGGACCTCAATGCCAGGACAGGACGAGAACCTGACACTCTCAGCACACAGGGAGACAAACACCTACCAGGAGGTGGGAACATCCCCTCCCAAATATGCCCCCCCAGAAATAACTATGACCAAACAACAAATAAACATGGGTCACAACTTATACAGCTCTGTCGCTCGCTGGGACTGTACATAGTTAACGGTAGGCTCCGAGGGGACACTTATGGTAGGTACACATATAGCTCATCTCTGGGTAACAGTACAGTAGACTATTTTATCACGGACCTCAGCCTAGAGTCTCTCAGAGCGTTCACAGTCAGCCAGCAAACACCCCTGTCAGACCACAGCAAAACCACTATCTACCTGAATAGATCAACACCCAACCAGGAAATACCAAAACCAAACAAACTACACACTATTAAAAAACACTACAAATGGAAAGAAAGTAGTATGGAAGCATTCCAATCCGCTATCAAGCTACAAAAAGTCCAATCCAAACTAGACCAATTCCTAGAAAAAAACTTCCAACACAACAGCAAAAGTGTAAACGGGGCGGTAGAAAACATCAATAACATATTTGACCTTACAGCTTCCTTATCCAACCTAAAGGCCTCAAATAGGAAAGCGAGGAAAAATAGAAATAAAAATATGCATGACAAATGGTATGATAATGATTGTAAAAATCTCAGGAAGATATTAAGGAACCTATCAAACCAAAAACACAGAGACCCAGACAACCAGAACACACGTCTCCAATACAGTGAAACACTGAAACAATACAAAAACACAGTCAGAAAAAAAAGAGACCAACATGTTAGAAACCAGCTACAAGATATAGAGGAATCTATAAAAGCAAACAACTTCTGGGAAAACTGGAACAAAATAAACAAACAACACCACGAGGAGCTACCCATCCAAAATGGAGATGTATGGGTAAACCACTTCTCCAATCTCTTTAGCCCAATACAAAAAAATGAACAGCAAAAACACATACAAGACAAACTACAAAGCCTGGAGTCAACCATAAAAGACTACCAGAACCCGCTAGACTCCCCAATTACACTACAAGAACTACAGGACAAAATAAAATCACTTAAAATCAAGAAGGCCTGCGGAGCGGATGGTATCCTAAATGAAATGATCATATTCACAGACTCCAAATTCCAATTGGCTATACTAAAACTCCTTAACATTGTCCTTAGCTCCGGGATCTTCCCCAATATCTGGAACCAAGGACTCATAACACCGCTCCACAAAAAGGGAGACAAATATGACCCAAACAATTACCGTGGGATCTGTGTCAACAGCAACCTTGGAAAAATCCTCTGTATGATCATTAACCACAGACTCACACATTTCCTCACAAACAACAATACCTTGAGCAAATCACAGATTGGCTTCCTACCAAATCACCGTACAACAGACCACATTCTCACCCTCAGCACCCTAATCGACAACCAAATAAATAAAAATAAAAGCAAAGTATACTCCTGTTTCGTTGACTTCCAAAAAGCATTTGACTCAATTTGGCACGAGGGTCTGCTGTACAAACTGTTAGATAGTGGCATTGGAGGGAAAACCTACGACCTCATAAAGTCAATGTACACCAACAACACATGTGCTGTGAGGATTGAGGGAAAACACACAGACTTCTTCCCTCAATGCCGGGGGGTTAGACAGGGGTGCAGTTTGAGTCCAACCCTCTTCAACATATACATAAATGAACTGGCAAAAACATTGGAACAAACTGCAGCACCTGGCATCCCCCTAGCAAACACAGAAGTCAAATGCCTACTGTTTGCAGATGACCTGGTGCTGCTGTCCCCAACAAAAGAAGGGCTACAGCAGCACCTTGACCTTCTGCACAAATTCTCCCAGACATGGGCACTGACAGTAAACCTAAACAAAACTAAAATTATGATATTCCAAAAAAGGCCCAGCCTACAACAACAAAAACACAAATTCCTCCTAGACACAATTTCCCTAGAACACACAAAAAACTACACATATCTCGGCCTAAACATCAGTGCTACAGGGAACTTCAATCAAGCTGTGAACGACCTGAGAGACAAAGCAAGAAGGGCTTTTTATGCCATAAAAAGGAACATCATATTAGACATTCCAGTCAAAATCTGGCTCAAAATATTAGACTCCGTCATAGAACCAATTTCCCTATATGGTTGTGAAGTCTGGGGCCCACTTGCAAACCAAGACTTCACCAAATGGGACAAACACCCAATTGAGACTCTGCATGCAGAATTTTGCAAATCCATTCTCCGCACCCAACGGAAAACGCCAAATAATGCATGCAGAGCAGAACTAGGAAGATACCCACTAATCATAAAAATTCAAAAAAGAGCATTCAAATTCCACAACCACCTAAAAGAAAGCGACCCAGACACACTCCACAACATAGCCCTCACCCACAGAGAGACCCTCGATAGATGCCCACTCAGCCAGATGGTTCTGGGACTCTGCTCACAAACACAAGCAGAACCACCAGACAGTAACCACACTGGACTAAATCAAATTATAAGAAAACAAAAAGAAAACTATCTGACACATTGGAAAGAAACAACCCAAAACCAGAGCAAATTGAAATGCTATTTGGCCCTAAACAGAGAGTACACAATGGCAGAATACCTGAGCACCGTGACTGACCCAAAACTAAGAAGATCCTTGACTAGGTACAGACTCAGCGAGCACAGCCTAGCCATTGAGAAAGGCCGCCATAGGCAGACCTGGCTCCCAAGAGAAGACAGACTATGCACCCACTGCACACAAGATGAGGTGGAAACCGAGCTCCACTTCTTAACAACTTGCCCACTATACCAAGACATCAGAGACATATACTTCCCACAAATTGCAAACACCCAAAGAGACTTTGAAAACATGGACAATAACTCAAAACTCCCATACCTACTGGGAGAAATACAAGAATGTGCAAACACAGCAGCAAGATTTGTGAGCTGCTGTGACAAGAAAAGGACATCCAGCGGAATGCAACCACCATAAAGACTGTACTAGAAATTCCGTCTGTAATGTACTGATTTATTTTGTTTTCTCTGTTTGATTGTTTTGTTTTGTTTGGCTTTGGCAATGTAAACGTATGTTTCCCATGTCAATAAAGCCCATTTGAATTGAATTGAATTGAATTGAATTGAATTGAATTGACAGAGACAGTCAGAGAGAGAGACAGAGACAGAGGCAGTCAGAG